>NW_009622482.1:10931-24292 GCF_000690535.1 Cariama cristata | reverse complement strand
TGGAACAAATTCACTTTTCTCAAAAAGCCCAAGAGACTCTCCTGTGGTCCATGAAGGCTGGGTGGCAGTTGGTGAGTGATGCCACGGCTTGGGTTTAAGTGCTCAAAGTAAGGCTAGGTCCGTATGAGCATATCTGGTAAATGAAGCTGGGAAATAAGTCTCATCTTGTTAAAGGGATTCAGCCTGAATTTTAACAATGAGGTAGTGGTACCTTAATTTCCAGACTGCCATTTCAGGGGTCCTTTTTCCACCAGTTCTATCAGCTTTCTCTGCCAGATCCTGCTCCTCATTCCTCCCGTTCCTGTGCTGGGAACTGGTGCAGTGCCCACCGCACACAACCACAGGAGGGAATTACCTTACAACATAGCGTGATCTGGAAGCCAAGTTTGCCTGGGTGTTTGTAACCAATGAGAAATTATCACAGTGGTTTTACTTACTTCTCCAGAACTGCCATCAAGCACACTTCTGAGAGCAGAGACCATTAGTTTTAATAGAAAATCAGACAAGTGAACACTGCAAATCTTGAGTATTACTGGCGTAGAACTCCTCACAGCATCTGACATCCTTATTTTTCTCCCCAGTGAACAGCACTGACATTTTATTTCTAAAATATTCAACACTGACTTCAGCTCTTCACTATTTTACCAGGTACATCTCTTTTAATGTGAACACCAGACAGGAAGGCCAGCGGAAACACACTGGTTATAGTTTTAGTCTACAACCAAGTTACTCAACCTTCTTTGAAATTGGTTTGTGTAAAGGAGCAAAGTTTTAACGCATGGGTGGGAATTCAAGTCTGGATAACCAACTGTTGCTGGTTAGTCAACAGTTAACGGAGACAGAAGCGAAGAACTAGCTGTCCTTTGGGTAAAACTATTTACTGGCTGCTTCCACACTGTTAGTGTCTGCTCTCCTGTTGGAGAACATTTTGGGTCTTTGGGCACATTGGACTGCTCGGATATTAAGTATGGCTACAAATTCCTCTTTAAATCTGTATTGTGTAAACACAGTACAAACTTTTTTTTTTTCCCCAAGTATTCCTTTCTGTCTCTGCAAAATAATGCTATCTGCTCTGCATGAAGCTATAAATTAAAAATATTCAGAATACTAAGCAAGTGCAAAATATAATGGCTTATTTAGTTCATTTCCAGAAACAATTCACGATTTCAGTTTCAACCTATTAATTTTTATAGCTAGTTGCTAACTTTTGGGATCTCACTGTGTTTGCTTTTGTGTGATGCCCAGTAAACTCTCAACAGTGCCAGAACCTGGATCAGTAGTCACTCTCTTTAACATAGGAAATATTTGTCCTAAGCATTTCCCTCCATTTTTTGTTCCAGACCTTACTCTCCCTTTGGCTACACGCACATGTTCATTGAATTGAAGGTAAATCACAAGACTTCTTTTTTCAAGATGATATTTTTTTTTCAAAGGAGCATTAATATAGCAACATTTTTAAATGGGCCAGCAGAGATTTAGGAGTTAACCCCCCATTGCCTTTAAATAAGCTTTTGAAAATAAGAGTGAAGTTTCTAGTTAATTTTAGTGATTTGAGAAATCTTGCCTTAATTCTGTGCTTATGCGTACCATTTATCAGCTTTGAAAGACCTGAACAGGTTGTTCAATGCATTGACACTTGCTTTAACTTAGGCGAGGTGGTTTTCTGAGATTCCTCTTCCCTGCAAATAGAGAAAAATACCTGCAGAGCGTGGTTCAGAGGAGCAGCCTAACTGGAAGTGCTCTGATTCATCTGCCGGAGGAGTGCAGCTCTCTCCTCTGACTTCAGACAGAATTTACCAACCTGCCTCCCCCGTCTAAAGTTAGCCTGCGTGGATCTTACCTGCTTATTTTTCTTGTGAGTTCAGTTCTTTCGGCTTCATAAAATATTTAATACTGATGAGATAATTTCATCACTGCCCCCCGCTGCCAGGTTTTTGTTAGTTAAACTGAGTTTTGCACTTGGGATTTTTGGGGTGCAGCTTTGATACATAGGGTATCTCACCACTTCAGATTGGAGGTTCTCTGGGGAGACAAAGAAATGATGCTCTCTTTTCGTTATAGCTTTGGAAAGAGCTCTAACACGCTGTAGCCATCGGTGTGGTGTGTTTGATTTGCTCGTTGTCAGTTTGTAAGTGATGTTTGTGACGTGGCTTCCTGGGATGGTGGGAACCTCTTGGAGGGGAGAGGTTTACTCCTGCCCTTGGGAGCTTCTTGCCAGCTGAAGAGGGAGAAAGTTCTCCTGTCAAGGACTGCAGGGAAAGGGTGGGAGAGAAGAGTCGCGGGGAAAAGCAGGAGGCCTGTGCAGGGCTCCTGAGATGTGTAGGAAAGAGCGAGCTGGGTGTAAGGGGAGGAGAAGCGTATCCTGCCCTTAGTGTAATGCAAAAGCTTAGGCAGATCTTGCTCAAAACTTTGCCTGCTGTGTGATCCCAGCACAGAGGTACCTGCAGATCTCATCGGATTGTTCAGCAGTGAACCTGAACGTGCTGGGCTATTCCAGTTCAGGTCCTCACAAAATAAAATTCCAGAAAAGCCATGTAAGAAAATGAAAGTCATGTATTTCTGGTAAATTCAGTTACGTGGTGCTCTCCTATCGCAGAAAAATCTACAGTCACCTCTCAGACTTGGGGATACAAAGGAAAAAGTGAGGATCACTGTGTGGAGACAATGAAACTGTCATACCCAGCTCTATGAGAAACTGAAATATTGTCCAGGTCTGACAAGAAAAAATACCACTGTTTTCCAATAAGTTATAATTTTGAAGGAAGGTGGTAAGACAGTATTAGAGACAGAAGTTAAAAACAACCCTACACATTATCAAAGTAGGATTTAGTTCTTCAGATTCCTTAATTAGCATGCCTTGCCTGTTTTGTTTTCAGTTCTCTTGTTTCTTGTTCCGTGATATGTTATCACCACTGGTAGCAAGGAAATTAATTGCTCCTGAAGCTTTTACAGCAGAAGTTACAGACAATGTATTCAAATTTAATGAGTTGTCACTCAGGTGCTTCTTCTTCTTTCACTTAAAGATATAAATGAGTATTTGCTCTCACTATGGTTTTATCTGTGCTTTTTGGTATGCAGTATTCTCTGACATACTGAACTGTTCAAAATAAAATTTTAGTCTAAAATTCTGAGCTTACTAATTGGTATCTCTTAATGTGTCTTGTCTACGGTCTTTATTGTTCTCAGCAAACCACTCTGAACTGTTTTGAAATGTGTGCTGTGAAGAACAAGCTTCATTTAGAAAAAAAAAGAGTGTTAAAGTTGTGTGAGAAATGATTGTGGCTTATCTAAAAGGATCTCTCTAATTGCATGTTCTCCTGATAAATGGAAGATCTAGGAAATTATAGTACAAAGAAAAATAAAGGTCAGAGCAACAAGTGAAACTGTCACATTCCATCGCCTGCAGTACTAAAATATTAACTATGCCTGCCAGGGGTACTTCTTGTGTGTTAATAAATCATTATGCTTGACTCTGGTGAAGTATTGCTGTAGAACAAAACAGACCATTTCCTCAGGGAATGACATCATTCTCTTTCAGATCAGTGTATTATCACTTTCCTCATTTTGTCTTAAGCACATTTTATACAGGACACTTTGCTATTGTCAGGTATTGGATGGAAATTAATTACTCTGACGGTTCAGTGACAGCAGCCTCCGATACTTTGTGTTACTGCATTCAACTGACTTTCCATAAGATAAGTTCTGTTTTGTGCATTATTCCTCTAAGCACCACATGTCCCAAAGATCAAATTGCCATCTAAAATTCCCAGTTTACTAATTTGATTTTTTTTTTTCTTTTGCTGCTAAGATAATTGAACTCTTCATTGTTAGATCATTTCCTTCCTGAGCTGAAGTTGATGACAATGAGATGCAGGAACGATGGAGAAAAGACCGGCTTTAGAGGAAAGTCAGTTGCAAGTGTATGGGTGGATGATATATATAGTTACATTATCACTATAATATGCATCTATTCAAAAGCTCTTTCTATATGCAGAAATAGTTTGAGCAAAGGCAATGCTAGAGAAAACCCAGGTATGGGGATTTTGTATGGGTTCTGACAGAAGAAAGCAAACTGAATAGAAAACAACTTTATTCAGAAATCCTCCTTCATTTCAAAGGTAAGTAGAAACATTTTTGCTTAGCATCCATATGTTTTTTTTCTATATGACCATTAAAATTTTGATGAGCACCGCTGGCTCCATGCAGCTGTTAGGGTTACGCCCTATTTTGTGTCCTTACAGAGCACCCCCACCAGCAGCCCCCCCGAGCTGTCAAGTCGTACGTGCCGAGTGTGAGACTCGGTAGGATTCATCCCCTTTCGCACTCCACTGTAGCGTGCACAGACCAAGCATGTTCTCCATGCAGGTCCCCAGTCTCTGTCCCTCCTCAGGACCCCGCAGACCAGATGTGCGCATTCAGCACGTCCCTGTCTGCCAGACTCTGGTGCTGAGAGCCCCAAACGAGAGTGACTGAACAGGGCTGTGCTATAACCAGGACAAGGTACTGGTAGAAAGCACCTGCCCACCAGAAGTCAAGTAATGCAAATCCATTCCTTGCCTCGTGCTGCCATACACCTGGGGCTCCAGCCCATCCCATGATTTGGAGGGTATCGCACCATGTTCGGCTGCCGTCCGACAGCCGATGAGATGCCCTTCCCATGACCTCGTGGCAAGTGGGTCTCATACATCAGGATCTTATTCAGCTGAGAGGTCTCAATTCACACTGTTTACCTGTTTGAAACTTCTTTTACTCGTAAGACCTGACTAGAAAGAGCCGTGGCTAAACTGAGGTTAAGAAAATCAACACTACTTCATATTTCACTTTGTGGAGCTGAGGAAAGAGTTCCTACGGAGCGTTACCATGTGATATTGTGAAGAGCTAGAAATAGCTTTAATCATATTTCTGAAGGATAGATCCATTTTAGGACATTCAAAAATAGTGCAAATTAGCTTTGGATTAAGAGCGTGGTTTCTAAGAACAGTAAGGGCAGACTGGGGAAAGACCCTCTTTTCTTAGTGCCTTTTCCTACGTATCTGTGCTGAGCTGATGCCAGGAAACGGCTGCGGACCCAGGTGGTTCCTTTACCTGACACGATACAGCAGTTCTTGTGCACCCAGGTGGCTGATGGAGTGGGATTCACCTTACTCAGCAAAATTTCTCTCTTCTCCTCCCCACATTCCCTGGCTGAACTTTTAGAAATTACATTGTGCCCCAGAATCTTGAAAAAAACAAACGTTAGCCCCAAGGAGGGTGCAACAGAGCACCTGCTATTTTCATACACACAATAAAGCCTTTCTTCTTCTAGGATCTTGGGATGGGAACGACTCAGGGCGCTACAGAAGTGCCACATTCTGCCTCTCCGCAGGTCGTGTTCATTTCAGCCAACAGTCTTAGGTTCCACAGCTCTTTCCCATTAATTTTAATAATAGAACCTCAAAAGACAAACAGCTGTTTAATTGCCTCCAGAGTTACACCAATTACAATGAAAAGGTGTACAATCGAACCAGCAATACAGTCTATTAAGAAGGGGATTCCAAAATGTCGACTTTTAGTGCCTTCCATTGTTAGTGATAACCAATTCAAAAGCCAGAGTAAAATTTACTTCCTTGCTGCATGAATCCTGTTTTTCCCTCTGATAAATGGTAGGGTTTCTCCTTCGTTTCATGAAGAAAAAATTCTAGGATGGATCTAATTTGGAGGCATCTCCTTTGCCTCAATTTATCACCAGTGCCTTCAGCATTGTCAGCACAGCACTGCATATCACGGCTGATAAACTGCATTCCCTCTTCTGGCTGTCATACTGTGTCCTGAATATGGAACCAAATATGTCATAAATAAATACTGGCTATCTTTCTATACTAAAATTTTTATTATAATGCATATGTATACAACTAAGGATGCATGATTTAGGTTAGCTCTGAGTATTTTTGTTGTGCTTTCTGTCTATGAAAGGTACCTGAATATGATGTTTTGACATGAAGTACTGTCTTCTCCTCCTCACAGGCAAAGAATATTGTATTAAATTGCTGCCAGATTCTTTTTACAGCAGCATTATCATGATTCCCTGTAATTTCAGCTTTGATTCTATAATTTTTTTTTTTTGCACTAACAGAGTGCCTTCATTTTGAAAAAGATCCCAAAGCGTTCTAAAAAGTGTCACACATTAAAACACAAACTAGGTACAAAGATTTAAATTCTCATGTGCAAACACCTTTCTGTGGATGAGAAGATGGGGTGAATTAGAGATTACTCGTTTAGTTTTAAAAGAAGATTGCAAAAAGAAAGGATATAGTGACTTCAGAGAGCTTTCAGTAGCAATTTGGAATCTCATGTAATTGTGTTTGGCACTTTACCAAAGAAGATTGGGGTTTTTAACGTTTTAGGAAGACTCAGACTGAACAGTTGTCAGCAGGCTCTGACCTGAAAAGATAAGGCAAAGCTACCTATCTTCTAGGTAGCCCTCAAAGCCTACCTTGAAATTACCCTGTCACCATAGTTACCTTCTAACGGTTAAACACGGTGCGTAAGTGTCCCACAACACCAGAGCTTCACCTTGACCCAAGAACTTAGACTCTTTCTCAGTTGTGGAGTTTCCTGGCTGAGAGGGAATTTGATTGCTCTCTGAAATGAACATTTATGGGTAAACACTAGAAAAGGGAAAGAAACACTTAAGCTAAAGTACGAGGTTTTATATAATGGGTTGGAATAAACTGCCCGGAGAGGCACTGAGATGGGGAGGTCTATAGCACTCAGGCATTTTTTTTTTTCAGAAAAGTTTCTCATAAATATTGTGGAGCCAAAAGGTTTCATGGTGAAGTATATGATGTGGTTACCTGCCAAAACTATAATTTCCCTCCTCCTTGTCCAAGGTTACCAAGCACAGTCCACACACTGCAAACTGGAGACTGCCAGCAGAAAAAACGAATTCAGTTCACTCTGTGCTTTGTTTCCCAGAGTTCTCTTGGCGACATTCAGACTACAAGCCTTACAAACTTGGCAGGCAAATTTCTGGTGCCAGTTTTTCCCAAGGACCTCAGAGTCGCTGCTACCTTACTGGATGTGACTGGACAACACACCAGCAAAACGTAAGCATTTTCTAATCTGGATGCATGGCCCTGGTCCTGCACACATGTACACACACACACACACGTGCATGCACACAACAGGTCATACAAGGAACTATCACAACCAAAGCTTCAGCATGTGCAGGTGTACGTGGCTTTGGGTGGACCTCACGTAGCCATCGGGTGACACGGTCTGATATACACGTGCACCCCATCGAGGGAGTGCCTGCGCTACAGGTCGCAGTTCATGATCTTCACCTAGTTGGTTCTCGTTCAGTGAAGAGCTGGGAAAAGGAGGGAGCCAACACGCTTTCAGCGTTTCTCTCATACGCCATTGAGCTTTGCTGCCACATATCTTGCTTTAGTATTTCTCTCTGACTGAACTCCAGCAAATAAACACTCAAAAGGAAAGTGTTCAAAGATTTTCTCATTCCCCTTCAATCAATGTAAGGAAACATTTCAACTACACTTTTGAGAGCCTCATCAAGACTTTGAACGAAATCAAGCCTAGACTTGATGGTACTTCTAAATTTAAAATGCAGAAGGCAGCCCTTTGAAACTTTGCTGATCACAAAATCTTAAAAAGGGCACGAAACTTCTTAAAATTTTTATTTACAGTTCACATTTAATTCAGGTTATTAGGAGAAGTTATGGATTAGTATACCCTGATGTTCTAAAATACATATTTATGAGATGTGGATGAATTATTCACAGAACCAATGCACTGCTTTGCTACTGAAAGGATATTTGCAAGTAGATCATGTTTTGGGGGATTTCTTTGTTGTTTGAAATTACTAAATCAATGCATTTGTGATTAGAATTTTTAATCTGTGGCTTGCCTGTGACTGGTTCTCAGAATATTTGATGTTCTATTTGTATTGCCTGGTAGCGATAGGTCAGATAAATCATGTGATGTTATTTCCTGGGTCTGATTTGATTGATAAATGAACCTTTCTAAAATAAATTGTCATGTGGGAGGACAAAAATATTCAGTCTCTGTGAATGCTTGTGCGTGTGACTTTGCAATCTGTTTTCCACAAATACTTGTGCCAGTGTGATTTGATTATACAAATATTTGAAAAAAAAGAAATATAAACTCATAGCAATCATGCTAAAGCAAAACGTGAGCAAATATTTAGAGAAAGATTTTTTTTTCCCCCTATATTGTCTCAGCTTGAAATAATTAGAGCGAAACTAGGGAATTTTTGGAATCCTTTTCTATGTAATGAAACCAGAAGCCAGCTTCTATTCTCCTCTGCCAGAACTATCTGCTTAGCGTTTTTCAAAGAAATAAAATGTTTGCATCTGAATATGCCTCACTTCAGAAAAATGAATAAATTTTTCTTGATTATACTTAGGATGGATCCAAGAGTATGACTTACCACATGCATTTCACAAGGAGGAAAAGAGCCATTAATAGCATCGCTTCCAAATGAATAAAGCTAGGACTGCAAATTATTCTTTTCTCTCCCTGCCGAAACTGAGGGAACCAACTTTTGTGGGTGATAACTGGCAAGTTTAACCATATTACTTCAATTTTATTGCCCAAAGGAAAATATTACGTGGGGCAGTGAACTGAAGAATTATTTTCTGGGTTTGAACCGTGTTGTTGTGCAGGTCTTGCTTTGTCTTTTTTGTTTGTGGACTTTTTCTTTCCCTTGGCTGGGAGTTCCAGTGGCTGGTTACAGACCCTTGGAATGTGGGATATTCAGCTTTCCAAAGAGTGGGACATCCCTCTCAGATGGGGAATAGGTGGTGTGCAGGTGAGACACTCAGCTAGGGCTCAGCTCCTCTGGCTTCTGTACATAGCCCTGCCTTGCTTTGCTCTGCTAACTTGGGCATATTGCTTACAACTCCCTTTACTTCTGTTTCCCATCTGTAAAATAATGGGAATAACGCTTCCCTATTTTTTGTGAGGACAACCTAAAATTAAAGAGGTTGCTAGCTAAGTGATATAGAAGGGACTGAAGAACGGATCCAGATGATAAACACAAACCAAACCGTCTGCACAGATGTCGTTGCCTGACTCAGAGACAGCTATATTGTCTGAGTGCTGTACCGTCAATCTCTGAATGTCAAACTGTCAATATGGCACAAAACCAGAATCTCACAGAGTGTTTTGGAGTGCATTTTTTCTAGCAGCTTAGTAATATTGTTATGAAATCTCCCTTTTTGTTAACTGAAATTCTAACAAAACCCACTTGAACATTAAGGCTTGTGCTCTAGTTGTGTAACAAAGGCAGACAGTACAAAGAGCCATTTCTCTCCTTTGTGCCTCTTTGTTACAAACTGTCCTTCTCTCTCTGAGCGACAAACATCCATTAGGAGCTTCCAGGAGGAATAGTGGCCTCCCTCAGATGACCTAGGCTTGGAGCACTGCAGAGAACTCCCTCTTTACAGGTGGGAGAACACACAGAAAACCTTTGCCAAGGGCAGCAGAGCAGCTGTCCTCCCCAAGGCTCTGCAAATTGCTGTGGCAAGGACGAGAAAGAGGCTCCTTCGGACCCCCCTGGGGACAATGCCCTTCTCTGCCACCGTCACCCAGCTAAGGAAATGAAATGGAACATGATGAGCTGGTGCTGGCACGTGAAATAGCATAAAGCACCAGGCTGTTTTCCTGAAAACTGACTTCAGCTGTATACCTGAAAGAAATGTATTTGACAGAATGAGAGCATTTTAAATGTTTTTTTAAAAAAAGACAATGATGGTAAGAGCTTCATATTTTATATTGGACTACGAGGGTGGCAATATTATTAACTGCTAGCAGGTTATCTTTTTCATTACAGAGTCATAAGATTGCTACTGGAAAGTGGTACTATGTTCAGAATCAAGTCTATGCATGTCTTTCCCCTTACAACTTTGATCACTTCACATAAGTACATACATATGTGTATATATATGATGTGCAGATATGTCTATGTATAAGAAGGTGACACACATATTTGTTGATTAAAATAGAAATGTAGCAGCCCTGATGTGGGCTGGTTTTCAGCCATTTCCTCTTTGGAAAAGAGCCAGTATATAGCTTGGGTGTCAACATAGTACGTTGCTCTATTTTTGCATGTGTGTGCGCGCGTGTATGTGCAATATATAAAAGTAATCATCCTCAGATTCATTCATAGATGTGTATGTGAACATACCCCAGATGTTCAGCTCCTAAGCCCTTAGCCTGACTGTACCCACCCACGCCTGCGGGAGAAAAGATGATGGAATGTGTATGAGCTTTTCCCTTGATTATGTTTGTCACAATGTCAAAGTATTGGCAGCTGTCCTAGTGGAGATATGAATAAATCTGGCAGACCACAGTCTAAAATTAGTTTTCTCTGTATGTAATTGTCCTACTTTTGTTTGCAACAGTCCCAGTCACACTGAGCTTGTACGCATATCGTGTAACCACCAGACCTCTGCAGGCTGCTGAACGTATTTTCTTTGGTGGGGTGTACTATTAGCAGTCCACTGTTTTTTCAGTTTCGTAGACGTTACTAGGCAAATACTTCTACGTTTGAATAAATTTAAGGACATTTACTATATTAGCACAACAAAATGCGTTGCCCTCAATGAACTCTAAAATTTTGCTTCTGTATTTAGTGACTTACTTAAAACAGAATGAAGGCCGTGAGGGAGGATGGCTGTCAGTCCATCAGTGGTACGACAGAATGATTCATGTCAGACCCTTGGATGGAATTACATCATTCTTGGCCATCTGTACTCCTGGGCTTATGTTTGCCATTCTTCTACTTGAAAGACACCTTCAAATTGAAATCATTCTTCCAGCAGACCTTGCTCTTTTCAGAGTGTATGGAACATGGAAAATGTCTGTTCCTTGGTCTGTGTATTCTCTACTGATCTGCAGAGACTATCCCTGCTCAAAAATCAGGGATCAGACTTAAAAATTGTTATATTTAAGATGAGTGAAAAAAAGGAAAGATCAACCTTGGCTTTCATTTGCCTTTATTTTATTTCTAAAGGAAACTTCCTATTTGCAAGAACTTGAAGCCCATCGTTACATGCATGTGCATACACCCACACCTACAGATATATGCAAGTCTACCTCTTGCCTAGTTGGTGGAGATTCCAGCTAGACAGCAGGAAGGCTGCCTACAGTCTTGCACAATTAAGGCCTAAATCTACACAGTTAAATTTGGTCTTGTAAGTGAATCTTAAACAAGATTGGGGAATAAAGTAAGTAGTTTTCCTAGGGCCTGTACCACAAGAAGTTGGTACCTCCTGTCTAGTAGTTATGTTTATAGTCTCAATACCCCCAAAAGAACTCTTGAGACTCACTGTTTCCGCAGAGTGCTGTTTACCAGATACATGACCATGGCTCTTTGGTTTCTTTTGCAGTATTTAGGTAGCCCCCAGACAGTCCACATTTCTAGTCGGTTGCAGACTACTGCACTTCAAGAGCAGCTTGGTTTATCTCTGCTCATATGATACAGAAAAAAGTTAGTATACAACTTCTACTAGTAATGTTCACTGTTTCCTTTCAGTGTCCTATAAAGTTGATAGAATAATTTAGGGCAAAATGAGGCAAAGAGTTCCCTGCCCAGGGTAGATTTGCAGGGAAAAGCATTACAATCTAATGAATATCATTTACATACTATTACAATAATGAAAGAATAATAGAGAGAAGCAAAGTGCTTTCATTAATGATAAACTTTAGAGTCAACTGGAAAGGCAGATCATCTGGATTTATTGTCAGCTTGTTTTAACAAATAACATGAAAACAAATTAACAAAGGAATATATAGCTAAGAAAATTGGTGGATCATATTTGCACATGCATTATTTCCATGTGTAGTTTAACTGCAGTTTTTTTGCAGAGAACCTATCAATACTGTGTCATTTACTGATTTATTCCTTTGCTCAGTGTAAACTGGACTCATTTAAGTACCTACATCAATACATCCTTATTCTCCAAACAATTTAAGAGTGTGCCAATTTAGTGAGGTTCAGAATGTACTTAATTACTTTGGTGTATAGCAAGGGTTGTACCTTGTGGAAATGTTCAACGCTATGCAAATTTTTCATTGCGTTAAGGAACTGGGTACCAAAAGGTCATCTGTGTTTATGGTGCTTCCTTTCCTTAACACCAGATTTCTATTCTTACTCATTTGTTCCTTACGAATAATGAATCATTACTGTGAGGAGGTAAACAGCCTCATTTTTCTACAATTAGAAAAGAACTGTGTATGTTGGCTTAATTTGCAGGCAGGTGAATTAATAATAGAGTGATACTCAGATTTTTGTGTTTATGCTTTCCATGCTCAGAAAATGAGCGTCTCTAGTCTGTTCATCTCTACTTCCAAGCAGCTCTCATTCTAGTATTTGACACTAGCTCTTCCTACAACTTTAAAGTCACGTTTTGTCTTAGGCTTTAAGGTCCAAAAAATTGCAGAATGTCAGCAAAAGAAGATTGCTACATGTCTGTTTGACATAATGTGACAAATTCCACAAGGAAAAGTTGCCACTGTCTAGCCAGGTAAAAGTTTTGACCTCTGTTTCATTTTATCTGGGCGCTAACTAGAAAGTTACACCATACAGGATTGATTCAGAAGATTAGTTCTGCACAACAATTTGCACAACAATTTTGCACAAAAAGTTTTTTTGGCTGTATGATTAATATAACAATACAGGCTGAGTTTTTCTCACATGTGCACAGAGGTGCCTTAAGATTCTTCCTACCCTAGACCTAGTGGTACCAAAAGATTATAAAATGATTTTGACTTTCAAAAATTTAAAGATAGTCTTATTGGTGAACCTAAATACATAGAGTGCCAGTTCTTTATATTAAAATGCATTTCTACATTTGCAGAGGCATGTTACCGGTCATAACTTATGATAACTGGTCACAGCTTATCTCTGTGTGAGGTCTCCGTCCAGGCTACCGTTGAGTTCAGGGGCACAAACAGCTGCATACATATTTATTTATTTATTTTCCCTCCCAGTGGGCAGCAGTACAGTTGATTTTGACTCTTTTTTCTTTTTTTTTTTTATTTCCCCTGTGGCCTATTCAGTATATGCCGTTGTGCACAGCCTGTTTGGCTCAGCCGTCAGTCCAAGCGCTGGCGGATGCTTGGATTAGTCGGTTAGAGCAGGAGGAGGAAGGGGGACTGATTACAAGGTGAGCATGCCGACCCTGCCTGCCTCACCCCAGCCAGTTCATTCCAGATGCCCGTCCTCCGCTGGAAGTTGCCCAGATCTGGTGAGGGGTGTGTGATGGAGGGGGCTGATTTTGGGGGTCACTGGGGCTGGTGGGGGTCAGGCAGCCTGGAGTCCCCGGGGGAGGCCCGCGGGA
>NW_009622482.1:8294-10866 GCF_000690535.1 Cariama cristata | reverse complement strand
CCAGCTGTGACAGGCGAGACCTCAGATCCTCAAGAGGGATGTTTTTCCTTCTCTACCAGCTGTGACCATCACTATCGGCTCTAATTCATGGTTTCACCCAATAAAACCCATTTGGAAGACTGAGGAGAAGCTCCCGTCTCCCTGACTCTCTTCAATCAAGGCTTCACATTTGTTTTCAAAATTAGAAGGTCAGAAATTTGGGGTTCGGGGACATTGGACCTGCTGAGCATGAAGTTTGCATGAAGATTCTATTTGTCAAGGAAAGACCAGGCTTTTACAAGTCTGATGGCACTGACAGTAACAAGTGTTCCTTCTCGTGACAGTAGGATTGGGCATTGCAATGGGTTATACATTTGCATTTCAAAATAACAGGGAGCACGCGGAGAAATGCAGCCTTCCAGTGCTTCTCCTGAGATATTGTCCATAAACTATCCCAGTGCAGTGTTCATATCTCAAACTAATCAGCCTGCAGTTTCACAGCATTTTAAAAATGAGATCTGAGCATATCCTCTGTAGACTGCAAAGCTACAGGCTTTTTTTTTTTTTAATCCTCCTATCCCGTTAACCCTACCTAGTAACCACAGATGTGTACCAAACTGCATGCAATACCATTTGAAGAGGACAAACATATTTCTTATGTAAGGGCAGCTCTCCTTTGGTAGCTTTAGAATCCAGGTTTCACTTTTGCATCCTCCACTTCCACCCCTGCAGGCTTTGATGCTGCCAATAGCCAACTCTGTTCCTGGCCACTTCTAACAGGAAGAGGAGGAGGAGGAGGAGGAGGAGAAGGAGGAGGAGGAGGAATGCTTCCAGCACACTCTTTTCTCTCATGGCAGCAGAAGCTTCTCATTGATTTAGCTGTTAAATAATTCAGAGGCAACAACCATCTGTTTAAGTCAATGTCCTGTTTCATGTCTCCCCAGGGAAAAGGCTACAGTCCAGGAAGAAACATCAAGTGCAACTTGCTGACTTTCTTACATAAAGACCATCTAACAGTTAAGATGTTTTGCTCCTACCTTTTCTTTCCCTTGAGCTGGAACAGGCGAATTCAGACTTTGGTACACCAGAGACTAATTATAACTGGGGACAATGGCCTTCCCCTGAACCAACTTCAAGGAAAGAGAAGAACTGTAAAGATCAAAATGATTCAGTTCCATAAACATTCCTGAGAGTTTGGAGAAAAAATGCAGACGTGGGAGATTCGGTTTCAGGGACTTTCAGGTACCTAGTGCATATGTGCACATTGGATGCAATAATTTTTCCACGTGCCTGCTGGCTTAGTTCTTCTGAATCTGAGTCAAATTTAAACCACTTTGACATCTGATTCACTCTATGACAATCAGAAAGCAGCTTTTTAAAGCTAACATGCAATTAATGATCCAAAGTTTCATAGAATAATAGCAATCTGAGTCCACACTGTAGAAAATGTCATAATTCTGCATTTTTTAAAACTGATGAGTGTGTGAAGGGATGATTTAGTGTGTCCTTTAAGGCTGATAATAGACATCTGTAAAATGTGATATGCAAACATGTAAAAGGTGTCTGTGCCTCTGATATTCAAGTTACTTTCTATTTGATTTTGGCAGGACCATTACTTAATTATGTGATGGACCCATGCCAGGACTTCCCTTTCTTTCTGCCACTCCAAATCTGAATAGATACTTCAGGAAATTTTGCCCATTCTTGTGTAGGGAGTTTCTCTGTGTGAAATGTATTTTGCAAGACTGGAAGAGGGCAGAAATTTTGCCTGTGTTCAAATAGATTTTTCAGTAATGAGAAGAGACAGACAAAGAGAATCATGTGTGAGAAATATAATCTGAAAGAACTATCACAAGCATTGGAAAAATGCTGGAAAGTATTGATTTAGTTACTCAGTAAGTGTGAGATTTTTTAAATGAGAAAAAATGTCTCAAAATTCTGCAATTTTCATAACATTTTTGTTATTCTCAAAATAACAATGGTGCTTATCTGACCACTTGAAAAAGTCATTTCATCACAAGATTTAAATACTGCTTTGGCAGATACAGGTAATTACAGTATTTCCTAGCCTGACAGAGAAGACGTTTATTCTACTGGGAATGCAGAAGAATCTAGGTAACCTTTCTGGGTATTTAACTCATTGCTAACTGCTTTCCTGTGCATGCATGAGTGTGTTTACAGCTATCTAAAATTCTAGACAGAAAAGTATCAGAAATAACTAGCTGTTTAGTGATAATTTAGGAAAAAAATAAGTTAACGTAAGGATTGACTGTCACAGTGCTTCTTATCTAGTTGCTATTGTCAAGACAATGAGGTTAATATGGAATCTCACTAAAACTGAGGTTTATTTTTCATATGATTTTTCAGTCAATGTTATGATCTTTCAACCTACAGTGAGGTAAATGGGGTTGGGCAGCCTCTGCCAGGGCCTCACCACTCTCACCAGGAAGAATTTCTTCCGAATATCTCATCTAAACCTCCTGTCTTCCAGTTTAAAGCCATTGCCCCTTGTCCCGTCACTCCCTGCTCTTGTCAAAAGTCCCTCCCCACCTTTCTTGTCGGCCCCTTTAGGTACTGGCAGGCTGCTCTTAAG
>NW_009622482.1:7147-8255 GCF_000690535.1 Cariama cristata | reverse complement strand
CTCTCTCAGTCTGTCCTCACGGCAGAGGTGCTCAAGCCCCCTGACCATCTTTATGGTCCTGCTCTGGAGACGCCTGAGCAGGTGACTATTTCTTGAGAATAATTATTTCAGTTATATGAATTTGGTGATTAATGAAAGCCTGATTTTCTCTTTGGCAATCATTGGTAAGAGTTCATTTCAATTCTGCCATTTTTCCTTTTTTTTTCATTTTAAAATGACTTTATTTTTCCTGACAATATCAAACTAAATAAAAAGGGTTTCTTACGTGGACTGCTCATCTTTTGGAAAGGGTGCACTCCAGGAAACATCCACCTAAACTCAGCAACTAAATTAAATTACATAGACAGCTCAGATGAAGGATCCTGCTCTCTCTTTTCTAGCGTCCTGCGTTAAAAGCCTGTGTTTATTTTTCAGAAAGATGAATGAGGTGTTCAATAGCAAAATAGATTTGGGGCTACTGAAATCCTTTAATCAGCTGGTTATACTAGTATTATTAGCTTTCTCTTCTAGGAAAAGACAGAATAAGCATTTTGAAAAGCAGGGTTCCCATTTACACAGAATGTAATAAATCTGTATCAGAGTACTGCTGGGCACCAGAGCTGCTTGGAAGCAAATGGACATGATTCATTGCCTTCTATTAACACCCAAGACAGAGTTCTCTAAAAGAAGTTTGGTCAAGTTTGAGAAAAAAATGCATATGAGCCTATTCCTGTTGAGGAAATGGTAATATATTAAATCTGTCCTTTAGAATCTACTTATCTTTAATATATGCTTGCTCTCATTGTTTCCCTGAGAAAATTGCATCTTTCTCAAATTATAATTTTAGCTGAGATTTTTCAAAAGAAGGTTATTTTTCTCCTCTGCCGACAAGACTCTAGTTGTTTTCTGTTGCCATCTGCATTCAGAGGTAAATGAAGGAAACAGAAGTGATTTAGCAATTTTAATATGATTTAAAAACCATTTTAAAAAAAGCAACCTTTTTTTTTTAGTTCTAATTTGCTGTTTCTGCAGTCAATTTTAGCAAAACTTCAGTAATCCTGCTTTGTACTCAAAGAGCTAAGCTGAACCAGAGCATATTGGTGCATAGTAGTAATTTGAAGGCAGAAAA
>NW_009622482.1:297-7090 GCF_000690535.1 Cariama cristata | reverse complement strand
TTAAAACTAAGTTCAACATTCATCACACCTATCTTTGTTCATCTTAAAGTTCGATACTTACCTTACACTTGTTGCCTAGAGTCCTTCTAACGGGCGAGGCCTTCGTTATAATGTTTAATCCCATTTGGGATGGCAGAATGAATAAGTCCCTAGAGGTACATACGACAGGATTTGAACTTAAGTTGAACATTTGACTTGAAGTTGAACAAGTCAGTTGCACTCTTTGTTTCTTTTGATGTGTATGTGTAATTCCCATTAATAACCGTAAGACTACAACGCATGAACTGAATATATTGTTCATTTGATTTATACAATTATTTTATTAATTCCCTGTAATTTAATACTGTCTACCAAAATCATTAAAATTATATACGATAGTGTAGTGGGTTGTCCTTCACTGGACACCAAGTGCCCAACAAGCCGTTCTATCCCTCCCTTCCTCAGCAGGATGGATGGGGAAGAAAATAAGATGGAAAAAAACTTGTGAGTCAAGATAACGGAAGTTTAATAAAGCAAAATCAAAGGCTGTGCACAGAAGCAAAAGAAAACTAAAGATTTTTTCTCTACTTCCCATCAGCAGGCAATGTCCAGTCACTTCCTGGGAAGCAGGGCTTCAATATGTGTAGCAATTGCTCCAGAAGACAAACGTCCCCCTCCTTTCTCTTAGTTTTTATTGCTGAGCAGACGTCACATGGTAGGGAATATCCCTTTGGTCAGCTGGAGTCAGCGGTCCTGGCTGCGTCCTCTCCCAAGACCTTGCCCACTTCACTTTGTGAAGGTGATAAGTGTTATTCCTCAGTAGGCAGTGTTCTGGACTGCTATACGGGTAGATATGAGCTGATGTCCACGTGTAACTGCACCTTTACCTTTGCACAATGATGAGGACCTGCAGTTCAGCTGTAACAAATCTGAAAGAGTTCAAAGTAGGTGTCATCGGCTCATTTCTATAGTATATCTAAGCACAAGCTTAAACAAAGAAGCCATTTGTGTCAAACTGAGCCTAGGATCTTTTACAAGACAAATCTGTCTTTCACATTTTTTGGTTTCACCTTCTAAAAGAATAAATGCTCGTATTTCTCTATTTCATTGCCATACCACTGATATGCATAGTGCATATGTAGCATGCATTATAATCTGTATTTGAATGGTAGATGTTTCATGATATTAATCTACTTCCTTTGAATAAGCAGCCTTGCAATGTACACCGTACATCATCAGGCAACTGTTTATCCTGCTGTTCATATGAACAGCAGATTAAAAAGTTGCCAATCAATCAGGAGGGTTCCCATCTACCTCAAATATTTAACCTATCTATGTTGCCAGGAAGCAAAAGGAAAAGAATATTTTGTGCCCCTCCCTGTGTCTCAACTGTTTCAGTCTTCTTACCCCACTTTGCAGTAGACAGATGGAACAGGACCATTCTTTGTCATATTGTAGAAAAAGACAATAGATTTGTGACCGGAATGAGGGAGCTATGGCCTTGCTAGCATTGTGCTTGTGAATGGATTACGATGGCAGGGAACAGGAAAATGTTTGCGTTCCCACCCTTCATCTGTTACTGACAGAGGGATGGTTCACAGCTCTCAAAACCGTTCACAACATGTTGAGGCTTGCAACTCCAGATTGAAAACACCAGTCATTGTTTTTACCTTTAGATGACTCCCTAAATCTTGATGGGTTTCTGAAGAATAATCTAAACAATTTGTTTTCAAATACATCCAATTGCACCTTGCCGACTTGAATTTTGTGCCGCCACCAGTCCAAGGCGAAGTCCCCAGGGCCGGCACCTCTGCAGCCCGTCAGCCCTGCAAAGACCACAACCTGCCGTTTTCTGCCCGCAGGCCAAGGACGCCCACGGACCCAGCACAGGGTTGAGGCACTGGCCCAGATGATAACCCTGGTGGGAGGTGTTGCTTCATCAGGTGATGCCGTAGTGGTTGTGCCAGAAGACAGTAACAGTTTGTGCTTCAGAATTCAGAGGACTGACACGAGGCTGGATGAGGTTTCTGTCCTGGATATCCGAATACTTACGCCATAAGTAAGCATTTCAGTATTCTCGTTTTGGAATTAATGTTTTTTTTATATTTAAAAAATATGTTATCTCAATTAATTTATAGTTATGGTCCTACAGTTTTACGTTGTGTAATTCTAAACAGAATGTTCTTAATAAAAAGTCTGAATTGCAAGATTGTCAGTTTAAATTTCACCCATTTCCAAATCTTTGTTAAAAAGAAAAAAAGAAATCTTCCCCATGAGAAAATCATGAACTTCTGCAGATGTAAAATGTTTCATTGAAATAAATCCCAAACTCCTTATAACAGTAAGTCTTTATTTTATACTCCTTAAGAACAGCAGCACTTTGTGGGATCTTTAAAAGTCCATGTTTCAAAAGGTACCAAATGTTCTTTTCTATCCATTTCTTTTTCAGCAAGGGTGTAGATAAACAGTGTTTGCAATATTTTCTTCATCAGTACTTTCATATCCCAGTGGATTCAACCCTTCTGTAAACTTGGTTCCCTGCTATAGAAAATTCTGTTTATTTGCAACATTACAATAGCCAGGAAATTAATGGAATTCTGATCTCCTGTATTCATTTTCTAAGCCTACAATACTACCTTTACCATACTCAATAAAAAAAAAAGAAGACAACCTATTTATCATCCCCTGAGATCTCTTTCTGGCAACCAAGTTCTTATATTAATAAATACAGCAAAATGCATTTATTTCATGTCAGTTCTCTCATAATACAATTGCTTTGCTGAGCATGTTGTGCAGCTGGCATACCAGACCTTTGGTTCTTATTGCATTCCTTGTCTGTCTTTATTGTTATCTAGTGCTGAGCTCCATAGACAAGTGTGCCCCTACCTCTAAAGAAAAAGGGCTCTAATGTCTTGAAAAGCAAGCCAAAGTCTGCTGTTAAAATATGTTTTCCTCATGCTCCATCGTTATTACAGATGTACAAGGTCTTAGCTCTGGATTGTCCTTGAAGTCCCAGCGTAGGTCCAAGTACCTGTTCACGGAGCAGATCGTTCTGACCAGGTCACAGACAAACAGGGCAAAGCATCCAGATTTATCCTGGAGCATTCATCTTGTCCTGGGGTTTTCTGAAGCCCAACATACACCTTTTGAGCTGAAAATCCATCCTAGCAAACAGGTAATAATACAGATGGAAAATGACTGTAAGATAGTGATCCACTCCCATGCCTGCTTTTAATTTTGTGCAAACAAGGTCAATTTGTGAGCGCAGTCAGTGCTTCAAAACATGTCTGAATATAAAACTCTCCACATTCAACACTCCTCCCTCTATTGTGACAGGGCTGAAGAAGGGAATTTTGCTCTTCAGTCCTTAGATTCAGAGGTTGATTGCCACTCTTCATAAAGCACTCCAGGTTTGATTCAGCTGTTTGGAAAGCTCTCGTGAGATCTCATGATAATTTCAGTGGTCCCACTGAAGGTAAATAGTCCACGAGGACTGTTAAACTGACCTTTCCTACTAAGAAGAGGTATGGTGGTGAGTCCACGCTGACTGCTGGGTAGTGTTACCCTGAGGCTGTGTTTGAGAAGCTGGTTATCTTTTGGACTAGCTGAAGTTTCTGGAAAGTTAGAATCTCAAATTCAATAAAATTCAGTAATCCAGTTGTCTATCGTAGTATGCCCATTTGGCAAACATTATACCTAGGCCATTATGCAAACAAAAATCAGTTTTTTTGAATGGTGAAAAGACATTCATGATTAATACCCTACAAAATGAGCTGTTGAGAAGCTGTCATGACAAAAAGTAGCCTGCCCTTTTTTACCAGCTACTCTAGCAAGGGGGAAAGGCTGTGGTTAATGAGGTGGAAAGTAGTTCTTAGTACCTCAGCATCATTGCCTTGGCTGTCAAAATAACTATTCATTTCCATAGCTTGAAATGAACCCTGTACAGCTGTTTTATGAAAGTGCTTTGAAAGCCAAGTATTGTTGCCATGTGAGTTTATGGAACTCACATGGTAGCTTCAAAGAAGAACTACGGGAATTTGAACTATGTGAAGCCCTAACTAGAGTGAACATGATGATTTTGATAATTCCTGATGGTCTCCTGTAGAAAATCAGACATTGCATACATTATTGTGCAATAAAATTGTCCAGCTACTTCTATTCTTTAGGCATTTGTCTGCAACAGAGCAGTTTTCCCTATAAGCACTGCTCTACCCTAAGGCTGAAAATTTTGATGAGATTGCAATGTACTGATCTTTAATGCTATAATTGTCACATGGCACTTTGTGCTCCTGTAAGAGCCCTGCACGATACTGGAAGTGAATAGCGACAATGGGTATCCCACGGAAACTCGGTAACCCACCTATGCTATGCTGGATGTGCTCCTACCGAAATCAATGGCGGTGTTTCCAATTATATCAATATGAGCAATATTCTGTCTGTCTGTGTGGGAATAAAAATCAGAGGCAAAGAAGAAAAGATCTGCATGAATCACATACGAATTAGCTTCTCAGTGTTTGATTTTAATAAAAGGTTGTTGGAAAAAGGGAAGAAAGGTAAGATTAGGAACACAATTTAACTTTGGTTAAACTGTTCTTGTCAATATAATTTAATCACATGAACTTCCTTTTGTAATAAAACAATAGAAACATTAGCAATTGTTCTGCCTGAGGTCTGCTTTCCTCTGCCTCAGGAGTGTCTGGCTCATCCTTAGGGATTGTGGGCTTTAGCATCTGCCCTGGCGAAAAGCTACCTGGTGCATCTGTGTTCGTTGCCGCTGCCGTGGGAGTTGGACCTGTGATCAGCTTCCAGCCCACCCTGAGCAACGCTGTCACCTGCCTGCGGTCCTCATTACCAGAGACCCGCCTCGTCTGCCGTGTGGGTGGCAATTCCTCGTTAATTTACTTCCCTTCTTCCCTGCTCCCTCCAAACTCTTCTCTTCCCAGACCCACAAATCCTGGTACGCTCTCGTGTAAACAATTGTTTCGTGTTTTCATACTTCAGTTCATACTCTTTTACTGTGGTGATCTGCTGTCTGCTCCTGGCATCTACCTCCCACCTGGATGGACTGTCATGTTTAATGCAGCACCTTTCAGGAATACAGAAGAGCTTACATGTGGGACAGGTCCATCTGCAAACCTATAGGTTTCCAAACTTATGCTGAGCCGGTCTCTAAAACCTGTGTCAAATTCTCATCGTGTCCTTAATTCATGCAAAACGAAATAAAAAAGTAAAATTCAAGCCAGTGTTAGGGTTCAAGCTGCACTTCTGTTTTTGCAACTTTACTTTCAGAATTCGTTAAAACAACCTTCAGACTAAAGCTTTGTGTCAAATTTTTGTACCTCCTCCTTGTGCTAAATATCATGATGGGAAGTTCCGAAATGGGAGATGGCAGATGTGCATGAATGCAGGAACTCAGAACAGTGAGATTTTCATGAAGAACAAGACACAATTCAAATGTAATTCTAGTGCATCAAAATGAAAATTGTAACACAAAGTGAAGAGACCAAAAGATCAGAAATTCTTGGATTTTACTTTCTTGCTTCCTAGCTGTTGAAGTGTAGCACTTCAGAAAGTTCTAGTGCTATCAGACATGAAGTATTATTAAAGCACAAAGCAACAGCTTAATCTTAACTTTGAAGTATTTATAAGGTACTGTAGACTTAAGAACACACTAGATACGAAATACAGGATAATATTTTTTAAAAGACAAAATAATAACAGATGTAATTCTTTTCTTTTATTTCAGAATAGATTCCTGAATTATATTATAAATTTTATCTATTCTGCCCTGTGATTAATTCAAATATTTGACTATCAAACTGTAAAAACGAAGAAGAAAGAAAAGGAGACATGGGAATGTTAAATTTTTATCTAAACTATGTGAAGCTTCCATTTTAAAATAATAATGTGGCTTTAGAGCTTTTTCTGTACTTAAGAGACAACAGATTAAAGTAACCTCAGTAAAGTCACTATGTTTAACATCATTTATGCAACATCGTGTTACAATATAACCAGCTTCGTTTCTTTATGAAGTTAAATGAAATGTTACGTACACACAGAGGTGTACGTTGTTGTTCAAACCAAAGGCGTGCACAGACAAAGGACTTCCCCGCACATTTGTTTGTGAAGGGTTTTGCCTTGTTTTGGGAGAAAGTGTCTATTATTGCAGTTACAGAATTTCACTCTGGGATTGAATTATTTCTCATATTTTTTTCCTGATGCACTGTCATAGGCTTTGCCGTTGAAGACAAGCAGAAATGCCAAGAAGGGGTGTTTGTAGTAGTACGAAAAGTAAAGGGGGGTTTGGAACATGGTGAACGCTGGTGGATAACGAGCTGTGTCAGTCCCCTAAGTGATGCTGTGCCTTGTGCATGAGAGGGAGAGAACAACAAAAAATGAATTGCAAGGAGGGCAGATAGCTGGTGACGGGGGACAATCAATGAAAAAAGAGGAGGAGTGTGAGGGTCGGGGGCTCAGACATGGGTGGCAGAGGAGCTGGTGAGTGATGCTCAGCAGAACACCTCTGAGAGCACCCGCTTGTTGAGGCACCCATGGAGCTGGGGACACTGCTTAGAGGCATGACAAATGCTGGAGCAGAAGGCAGAACACCTCTGAGAGCACCCGCTTGTTCTAGGAGGCATCCATGGAGCTGGGGACACTGCTTGGGGGTATGATGGATGCTGGAGCAGAAATCGTTAGGAATCCTCTTCCTCATTGAGTTTCCTCCTCCAGGTGATGGGAATGGACAGCATGGACAGGGTCAGGATGAGAAGGTGGAGTGAATCGGTTGGGCCTCAGATGGAGGAAGAGGTGA
>NW_009622482.1:0-259 GCF_000690535.1 Cariama cristata | reverse complement strand
CCTGCCAGCATGACAATGACCTGAAGCACCTGGGCTACGTGTGTGCCAGGGTCTGCCTTTTGCCACCAAAAGGTCATGAGCCAGGGTACCCATGGTGAGGGGGACGTGCCCTTGCCCACCATCCTATGAAGGAAATTGCTGCTTGTGACACACATGGCCTGAGGTCCAAGTGGAGGCTGGCTCTTTAGAAACTTCTCCATGGAAAAACTGTTGGGAGATCTAAAAGCTGGATTTTTTTTTTTCCTCTCTTTTCTTCCCC
>NW_009622481.1:0-26619 GCF_000690535.1 Cariama cristata | reverse complement strand
TTAATAATATAAATTAACATACATATTTATTACATTTTTTATAAATTGGATATAAAAATATTATTTAATCTGAACAACTGAAATAAACTGAGTTTAAATGTGAATGGAAAGAAAATAAAATTAAAAGACAGCTTGGGCACACTACTTCAGAAGGCTTGAATAACTCTTAACACATTGCAGAAGTGGTAAGCTTAAGAGGGGCAGCATGCCCTGAAGAGGGTGGAGGGACAAGAACAAAGCTCAACATGTCTGTGGGGCAAGGGATCTTTCCTGTGAAAAGCTGTTCCTGAAACCGTGAAACAACTACTGAACCCCTGTGCCATGCAGAGGAGACCAATTGCAGCAGTCTGATCAAGACTTCCCTGTCCCTCAGACCAAACCTCCAGAGGGACCATAGAGCATTATTGGGGAAACCTTTGGGCTTTGTGCTGTGCATGATACAGGTATCATTGTCTACTATAATGGAAAGCCAGAATGAAAAGACAACATCACGTCAGCTCGTACAGGAAAATCCCCAAGAGTATCCTGAAAACAATTACGTTCTTTAGAAGAAAGTATGGATGCGTCAGGGATTTGGGAACAGAAGACTGAGATAAGTGCCACATGGAGATGGTGGAGGGTAGCAGAGGCACCCTTTGACCACAACTGTGAGTGAACTTGCTGCTTGTAATGCCATTATGTGATACAGACTATGCTATATCCAAGACTTCTCAGATACTCAACTTTATTCTCACCATCAAATGCTGCAGAGGAGGTGGAGGTGGAGGCAGTGCAATAAATGGCATAGAGAATGTGCAGCAGTGAGACTGGTCAAACTAGAAGTTCAAGGCTAGACAATATATAGAAGGATGCAGAGTGGTTAAATTGGACAGGGTATTTCTACATGAAGCTTCTGAAATGTTTGTACATAGACCAGATCAATTCTGGTTTTAAGATTTACATCAGCTGTTTGAACCTGGTGATTATGTTGAGCTCTGTCTTGAAGCCATCAGCATGCATGACTCTGTATATTCTCTCTGTATAAATTTGAGCAGTGTGAACACAGAGAAATTTTTAGACTAGATCAGTAATCTACAAAGTAAAAGGGAGATTTATTGCAATCAAACTTTCCACCTGGCTGCCTGTAAAAGCAGTTGGAGGTTGGATACAGTGAACCCTAGATCTATTCCCCATTCTAAAATTTTAGAAGTGGGGATATTTAACTGATCTAAATAACAGGGCCAATAAACTTTGCTTTGCTGGAAGTCTTACAGTGCTGAGGGATCTGACATGCAGAGCTATTAAACTGTGTAAAAGTGCTGCATGACAAGCTAGGGTGCTCCATGCACAATAAGATTACATTGTTTGAGGTTTGCTTTATATTAATATATGTGCTGTCATTCTGACTGAGCTTAAAAAAAGAGTGGGGGATGTTTTAGCCAAATGACAGTGTATTCCATATTGAACTTTATTTGGGGAAAAAAGTTGTGAGCTTTATCAGACATTGTATGATTACTTTCACAAATATAAATACCACTGCTGTGCAAGCCTGTTGCCAGACTGTGCAGACTACAAATTGCCGTGCGGGTCTGGAGAATGTTTACAGTGAGAGAAGTTCCTGGCAATTAAAAAAACAAGTAGATTGTCTAAGATTTTATGTGAGATTTGCAAACCCTACATGGAAAAGCTTCATGAATATAAAGACTAGAAAAGTGATATATGCTATGAACAGCTCTTAAATATAAACCAGCTCAAGTAGTTCATGCCCATCATCAGAAATCCAGAAATAGAGAAAGGTCACATTTTCTGTGTCCTGGAATATATGTGCAAACTGGGGCATATGTTCTGAATTACATTTCTGCTCTGGACATAGCACCAGAACCATAATGGGATGAAAAAGAAGGCATGAAAAGTGAAAGTGAAGGAGGATGAGAATTTAAAGAGGACACATGTCTTGCGGACTTTATTTGGCTGTTTATGGATGGAAAGTTTTGGGGTTACAGTTTCATAAGCATGTAACACCAAAGGCTATGCTGACTCCTTTTTAGTTAGCCAGCTTTTGAAAGAAAAAACGGATAGGCAGTGGAGGATGCAAGATGATAAATTCATGTGTGCAAAAGACCACACCCCTGACCATATGTTTCATAGGCTCTAAATTTTTAACCTGTGAAACTACGCAACTTTTCCCAAGCACTGGGATTTGAGGGCTAAAAAGGTTATTTCTCCAATTTCTTCCGTACCACTGAAAATCAAAACTATGCAGACCCTCATACACAACCAGAATATTATGGAGTGGACAGTATTATGCTTGGGGAGGGAAAGCAATTTTTCGCAGGGCCCACAGCTAATAAGGAGGAGGTTTTTGACTTGCAAAAAGAACCAAGTCAGTACTGTCAACAGGAAGTGAAAACTTTGAGGGAGACCTGTAGTTTATAGAGGCATAAGGTTATGGTGCTGATTTGTAGTATATTCTATGAGAAAGAAGGGGCTGAGCAGCTAGATCAGTCTATAGATCCCTTTTAGTATCCTATGCTGATCTCTGCTTGTATGGTTGTGTACCATTTTATGTTCTGTAAACAGTGTAGCACTCCTGCCCCTGCAGATGGCTATCACTGAGAAGGATAAAGAGATGTCTGACCTTCTTTGCTCAATAGCTGTACTGAGTGCAGGTGCCCAGATTTTGGCAGCAGGAGGGCTACAGAGATCGTCTCTGTGAGGTGAGGTCGGGACTGCCCCGTCCAAGACACAGTTGGTTCCAGCTGGCTCCAATGGACCCACCACAGGACACAACTGAGCCCCTCAGCCAAGATGGTGGCAGCTTGGGGAAAGACTACTTAAGAAAAGGCAAAAAATGCCATACAGGCAGAAAGAGACTGGGAAAAAAGAGTGAGAAACTGTATGGGAAAACATATTTCAGAAAGGTTAAATTGTACCTGAGATAGAGGAGGGAGGGAAAAAATTGTGAGAAAAAGCCCTGCAGACAGCAAGGTCAGTGAAGAAGGAGGTGGAGGAGGTGCTCCAGGTGCACAAGCAGCCCGTGGTGAAGACCATGGTGGATCAGTTCTTGAACAACGGTCTCCTATGAGAAGGACCCCTGGAGCAGGGGAAAAGTGTGAGGAAGAAGGAGCAGCAAAGACAAACCAATATAAACTGACTACAACCCCCATTCTCCATCCCCCTGCACCACTCAGCAGGGAGGATGCCGATAGGCACCGACAATTTTCAATAGTTTCAAAGGTGTTTTTGTCACCGGTGTACCAAATGTTACCCTGGACCACATTAGAGTATGTAAAAAGTATGAGCTTTAACATTACATCTATGCAGGAGCGTGAATGGACCACTGCAACAAAATCAGATGGGGAACTTGAAGAGATTTTAGAAATAAAATGCCTACATTGCTGAATCTTGGTGATGCTCTTTTTAGTAGCAAAACAAAAGTAGTCTGCTTATATTAAAAAACAACCACTAATGAAAAGATCATTCCTAGAATTTTATTAGTCTCTAGTCCTTCAGCAGCAAAATAAAACAATACCCTCCTGGGCACCCTGAAGTTATACCTGACAATTTTGACACCTCAACAGCCTATTTTGGTAGGCTCAAAGTAAAAGTGTATCCACTTTATAGGCTTTTCCCCATGGTTTCTGTCAGGGTAAATGGCAAGCTATTCTTCCTGTACTGCACCTGTACCGAAAGTCTTCAGAGATCCTGTATCTACAGACATAATACATGGATATATATAATATTGTGGAACTAAACAAGGCTCTGGAGAAGGCAGATGGGTTTGGTTTTTGGTTTTTTGGCGTTTTTTTTTAGACTATATAAACCTGTACCTCCATCAGACGCAGAAAGCTTCAGGTTACCCAGCCTGGTATACTGATGCTGACAAAAAAGCCCGATACGTCAATGATCACAGGCAGAAAGAAGGCTTTACTTTGCAGCCCGAGTGTATAAAGAACCGCTTCCTGCCCCCCGAAAACACAAAACTGCCTAAGTGTTTTAAAATTCTCTGTGGGATTTTTTTCAGGGATTAAATCTTCCCAACAGCATTGTTATGATAAAAACAGGTTATCTGTATGGTTACCTCTTTTATTTGGTTTATGATGCAAACTCCCTGTGATTTTGTTGATGAGAACGTGACCACTGTCTTGCGGAAGCACGGCAAAGGATGTGTGACCGTGGAATGCAAAACTAACAATTTTATAGCATGCTTCACCATTGTGTGTGCACACCTAGAGCGTTATGATTTCATAGATGCCCTTTAATATTTTTGCCTTTATCATGACATGTGATATTTGTGAGTCAAGATGACTGTTGTTTCAGAGTCAAATGCATTTCTGTAAACAAAAAGAACAGACAAAAGAGAGGTCTTATGTTGAATGGAGACATTAATAGCCTCCCTTACAGCTTTTGATAACGGGCATGCAGTGCCCATGGTTGGAGATGTGACTGGAGAACATTAATCTCTTACTCTTTTGTTTTGCCTGACAAGGCTGTATGGTGTTAAGAGTGTTGTGACAACTGCTGTATCACCTCTATAAATATCCTTTTATCGAATGTTAGCCCACTTCTGGTTGCTGGGCAGAACTTGTTTTGCAACAATGTTAATGTATGTTAACCCTTTCAGTCCCTTATAATAACCAATTTCTACACCTTTGCTGCTGGGGAGCTCATTAAACAAAACTGTCTTTGCTGAGCATCAGTTTAAATTTTACATTCATGCTAATCAACAAACCTTTTCTTGAAAAAACAGAATGATGTTCAAGCCTGCTACTCTGGGCCTTCAGAGCCGAGTGTTGCCTAAATCTGATCAATTCCTCCTGCCTGACTGTGTCTTTATAAAATAAGCCTATGCAAAACTGTGTGGACATTGTGTCTTGGCTGCAACTGGGAAGCAATTTGATTATTTCATAGTATGATTAAGAATTGCTGCTTTGGCTTATAAATCAATTCTCCAGTGTGGCATCCAGCTGGATGAAAATAGTTGCCAACAGATAGCTGACCAGACCCATGAGCATCTATCTCTGCCATTCAGGTTGGACCCATCAGCTTTACCAGTCTTGCAGCAAACATACAGCAGTGTTGTGCCTATGTAATCCCCTCCATTCCCAACTAAGAATATGCCCAGGGGTGCAGACTCTGTGACAGCTGCAAATAGAATCACCTCTGTGTACAGGTTTTCCTTGACACTGGTCTGCATCAGGTTCACTTCAAACAAATTCAGCTTGAATTTGGCACATTCTTCCGAACAATTTGGAATGAAATCCAACCCTGTTAAAATGTATCTTCTTTTCTAGTAGCAGAAGAGGGCCTCTTTCTCTGCATTTCGTGTTTATTTTGCACCATCCACACAGTTTGTTGTTCCTTTTCTTCTTGTCCTCATGAGACTGCTGCTTGATGCCACTGGAACTTTTTCTAACAGATTCAGGCTGGCTCTCCCTCTAGGAGTATGACGTGTTTCTTTCACTTTTAAATCTTCTTTTTCAAGAAAGTCTTTGGGACTTTTCCTCATTGTCCCTATATACACACGCTCTTGTGACATTGCCTTTTTGTTGTGGCTTTCCATTATAGTAGGTAACAATTTTATAACTTCATTAATTTCATCATTTCTTTTTAAACTATTTTATACGTACTAATAAATATATATGTGTACTTTATATGTATAAATACAATTATGCATAATTGCACAGCTATTTTTATATATAGAAATGTTTACATGTGGCTATATACAAACACATAGATGGATGGGTGGATGAGGGCTTCCTGTGTCTGTAGAAGCGGCCAAAGAACCACTCGATAGTCTTACATCACATGGAGTATAGATGTGACAAAATGGCAGCTGTGACAAAATGCCTCACCTTTTTAGGCAATAGGAGGGCCTTACTTCTGTTGTAAGCTAGAGGGTGTGGCTTCAGCTGTCATTAAATGGGCATTCTGGGATCAAATGGTATATGGCAGTGTCAAAAATGGCAGCCCTGGGGAGCAAAGGGAAACCAGGCAAGTCTGTCACATGACTGGAAAAAGTGAGGGACCTCTAGGCCCAAGGAGTCGTGTGACCATAAATGTGAACATTGTGGTATCATTGCTTTCTTATCCTGCATGACAGCTGTCCTTTAACTACTCACCAGGCACATTGGGTATCCTCTAATTCCTCACTCTCTAGTGTGCACGAACACTACTCTCAATCTTCACCTGTGTTACTTCTGACTGACAGCTTAAATGCCTTTTATTCTGAAGAAAATTAAAATACACCATATAACGGTAAATAAATGAGTAAATAAACACTAAAAAACCAAACCTCTGCAATTTTATATAACAGTAGTGTAAGAAATATATTAATTGCATGGGGAGAAATAGCAATCTTAGATAAAGAAAATAAAATGTGTTACCAATGTCATTCTGATTTTAAGTTTTTTCCTTTACCAAACAGTTCAGAGTCTTTTGTCTTCTTACACTGTAAAACAGTTCTTATATGAAAAAAATGGGGAGTTCTGATTTCTTTTTTTCATCCTACTAAATTAAATTTCCCCAAATTATATTGAATATAATAGGGATCGCAGTGCTGAACTTTCAGATGTATCAATGTTGAGAGATACTCAGCTTCAGTGCATTAGTGGAACTCTGTCCTGCTGTTCTGCTCCCTTGCCCTGACAGGGAACTGTGGTTATACATTAATTATAAAGAAAAATTGTTAATATTTCTAAAAGTTGCCCTGCTTATTCTGCATCTTTTGAGTTGAATTGAACTTTTTTAATCATGGAGTTTTTGTCATATTTAGCTTCCTTTCTGGTATTTGTTAAGTTAACATAAAAGATAATATGGAAACATTGAAGTACACTTTGAATACTACTCAGTCCAGATCTCCAGTCCTCTTTACCAATCCAATGTATTATATCAATATATTTTCAGAAAGACTTATCAAATATCTAATAAGAAATAATTATAATACAGTTATATGAAAATGATCACACACATTTTAAAAAACATTAATTAAGCAGCTTTTACTAATCATAGAATCATAAAATCTTTTAGGTTGGAAAAGAACTTTAAGATCATCGAATCCAACCATTAACTTAACGTTGCCAAGTTCACCACTAAACCATGTCCCTAAGCACCACATCTACGCGTCTTTTAAGTACTTCCAGGGATGGTGAATCAACCACTTCCCTGGGCAACCTGTTCCAATGCTTGACAACCTTTTCACTGAAGAAATATGCAATCTCAACCTCCCTCAGCACGACTTGAGGCCATTTCCTCTTGTCTTATCACTTATTACCAGGGAGAAGAGACTGACACCCACCTTGCTACAACCTCCTTTCAGGTAGTCATAGAGAGTGATAACGTCTCCCCTCAGCTTCCTTTTCTCCAGGCTAAACTCCAGTTCCCTCAGCTGCTTCTCATAACACTTGTTCTCCAGACCCTTCACCAGCTTCGTTGCCCTTCTCTGAACACTTCTCCAGGACCTCAGTGTCCTTCTTGTAGTGAGGGACCCAAAACTGCACAGAGTATTCGAGGTGAAGTTGCACCACCAGCGCAGAGTACAAAGGGATGATCACTTCCCTAGTCCTGCTGGCCACTCTGTTTCTGATACAAGCCAGTATGCTGTTGGCCTTCTTGGCCACCTGGGCACACTGCTGGCTCATGTTCAGCCATCTGTCGACCAACATCCCCAGGTCCTTTTCCATCAGGGAATTTTCCAGCCACTCTTCCCCAAGCCTGTAGGGTTGCACGAGTTTGTTCTGACCCAAATGCAGGACCCGGCACTTAGCTTTACTGAACCTCATACAATTGGCCTTGGCCCATTTATCCAGTCTGTTCAGATCCCTCTGTAAAGCCCTCATACCCTCAAGCAGATCAACACTCCTGCTCAACTTGGTGTGGTCTGCAAACTTACTGAGGGTGCGCTTGATCCCCTCATCCAGATCATTGATAAAGACATTAAACAGAACTGGCCCCAATACTGAGTCCTGGGGAACACCACTGGTGACCAGCCGTCAACTGGATTTGACTCCATTCACCACCACTCTTTGGGTTTGGCCATCCAGTCAGTTTTTCACCCAGCGAAGAGTACACCCATCCAAGCCATGAGGAGCCAGTTTCTCCAGGACAATGCTGTGGGAAATGGTGTCAAAAGCTTTACAAAGGTCTAGGTAGATGACATCCACAGCCTTTACCTCATCCACTAAGCGAGTCACCTTGTCATAGAAGGAGATCAGGTTAGTCAAGCAGGATCTGCCTTTCATGAATCCTTGCTAACTGGGCCTGATCACCTGGTTGTCCTGTACATGCCGCATGATGGCACTCAAGATGATCTGCTTCATAACCTTCCCTGGCACTGAGGTCGGACTGACAGGCCTGTAGTTCTCTGGATCCTCCTTCTGGACCTTCTTGTAGATAGCTGTCACATTTGCTAACTTCCAGTCAACTGAGACCTCCCTGGTTAGCCAGGACTACTGATGAATGATTGAAAGTGACTTGGTGAGCACTTCCACCAGATCCTTCTGTACCCTTGGGGGGATGCCATCCAGCCTCATACACTTCTGTGTGTCTAAGTGGTGTAGCAGGTCACTAACCATTTCCCCTTGGATTATGGGGGCTTCATTCTGTTCCCTGTCACTGTCTTCCAGCTCCAGAGACATGATACATGGAGTACAATTGGTCTTACTATTAAGACTGAGGCAAAGAAGGCATTAAGTACCTCAGCCTTTTCCTCATCCTTTGTCACTATGTTTCCCTCCACATCCTATAAAGAATGGAGATTGTCTGATTCTCCTTAGCCCTCTTTTTGTTGCTAATATATGTATAGAAACATTTTTATTGTCTTTTACAGCAGTAGCCAGATTAAGTTCTAGTTGGGCTTTTGCCCTTCTAATTTTCTCCCTGAATAATCTCATGACATCCTTACAGTCTCTTGAGTTGCCTGCCCCTTCTTCCAAAGGTCATAAACTCTCCTTTTTTTCCAGAGTTCCAGCCAAAGCTCCCTGTTCAGCTAGGAAGGTCTTCTTCCCTGCCAGCTCATCTTTTGGCACATGGGGATGGTCTGCTCCTGTGCCTGTAAGAGCTCCTTCTTGAAGGCTATCCAGGCTTCCTGGACCCCTTTCCCCTTCAGGACTCCTCCCAAGGGACTCTGTCAACCAGTCTCCTAAACAGGACAAAGTCTGCCCTCCAGAAGTCCAAGGTAGCAGTTCTGCTGACCCCTCTCCTTACTTCTACAAGAATCAAAAACTTCATGATCACTACACCGAAGATGGCCTCCAACTATCACATCACCCACTAGTCTTTCTCTGTTCACAAACAGCAGGTCCAGTGGGGTGCCTTTCCTAGTTGGCTCACTCACCAGCTATGTCAGTTATCTTCCACTCACTCCAAGAACCTCCTAGATTGTTTCTTCTCTGCTGTATTGTATTTCCAGCAAACATCTGGTAAATTGAAGTCCCCCACGAGAACAAGGGCTAACAATTGTGAGACTTCTCCCAGCTGCTTACAGAATATTTTATCTGCCTCTTCATCCTCGTTGGGTGGTCTATAACAAACTCGCACCATGACATCTGCCTTGTTGGCCTTCCCCCTGATTCTTACCCATAAACACTCAACTGTATTGTCACCACTATCAAGTTCTAGACAGTCAAAACACTCCCTAACATACATCACCTCTCCTTCCTTGCCTGTCCCTTCTGAAGTGCTTATAGCCATCCATTGCAGCGCTCTAGTTGTGCAAGTCATCCCACCATGTTTCTGTGATGACAACTGTGTGATAGTTTTCCTGCTGCACAATGGCTTCTAGCTCTTTCTGTTCATTGCCCGTGCTGCACGCATTGGTGTAGATGCACTTCACTTGGGTTATTTTGGGGGAAGAAGCCCTAATTCCTATGGAACCATTCTCAGGCACTTCCATGATTTCTAACACATCAAGAACCCTTGCATCTTTGCTGCTGCATGGTTCTCCATACCCCACCTCCACTGAGACAGCAGACCGAAGGACCTTGCTAGCATGCCATCCCTCAAACGCTGGGTTGTAGTCCCCAGACTTATCTCTAGTGAGTTTAAGTTTTATCCCTCCCCCCTTCAAATCTAGTTTAAAGTTCTTTCAATGATCCCAGCTAACTCCTGCACAAAGATCCTTTTTCACCTTTGAGACAAGTGTACCTCATCTGTTGCCAGCAGGCCTGGTGTTGTGTAGACTGGGTTTGTGTAGACTGCCCCATGAAAAAAAAAAAAAAAACACAACAAAATTCTGCCAGTGACATCAGGATTGGAGCCAGGTATTGATCTGCTAGGTCTTCCTGTTTCTTCCCTCATCATTTCAAGGAAATGGAAGGATAGAGAAGAACGCTACTTGTGCTCCTGATCCCTTAACCAGTTGCCCCAAGGCCCTGAAGTCTCTCTTGATTGTCCTCAGACTTCTTGTTGCAACTTCATTGCTGCCTACCTGAAAAATCAACAATGGATAATAATCTGATGACCATACCAGGGTAGGAAGCTTTCTTTTCACATCTTTAACCCCGACCCCAGGGAGGCAGTAGACTTCTCTAAGAAGTGGGTTCCATCTGCATATTGGGCCTCCTGTACCCCTCAGGAGAGAGTCTCCTATGATAGCCATTTTTTTTCTTTATGGAAGCAGTTTTGATGCAGGGCATAGGCTGACTTAACCTTGGCAACACCTCCAAGCTAGATGAACCATTGTCCTCATCATTGTTCGGTTCCACTTCCAGAGCCTTTTACCTACTATGCAAGGGCACCTGGGAACGTGGGGCAGTCACTGAGGAGATGGGCCTGCTGCGTCAGGCAGGAACTTGTTGCCGTTGCCCCCTGTGCCTTGAGTCACCACATTCGGTCAGGTGGAGAGAAGGTAAGGAATCCTCCATATCATGCATCCTGTTTGCCTGTTGGGCCCATCCCAGGGAAGGTAGGGTGTGATTCCAGTAGTCTGTCTCTCTTTCAGACTCCCTGATACTTCTCAACCTACTAACCTCCCCCTCGAGCTCTGTTGCTATGCAGAGGAGTTCCTCTACCTGGGCATATCTCCCACAGGTGTACTCATTGCTGCTGCTGTCCAGTACTCGCATAAGAGCAGGGCAAAACCTGCAGCCTGGTACCTGGGTGGCAGCATGTTCTCATCGCAGCTCTGTCTGGGGAGCTTCATTGTTTCGAATGAGTGGTTCTCAAAGAATCACCATCAAAGGTATTAGCAGAAACGGTTTTAATATGAATTGATAGGAAGGTGACTTAACAAAGTTTGATGGCAAGGTTCACTCTATTACTTACTACATGAAAGAAAGGTACATAGGAAAGAAGAATAAAAAGGGTTAAAATTGAACTAGGCTGGTTTACACAGGGACCAGGAGGAAAAGGGGAAGGGGTAAGGGAGACCCTCCCGTCAAGTCAGTAGTTAGCAGTAGGATTTGGCAGTACTTTTCATTTAACAGCACTTACTAACTATACTATAAATGTATATATATATGTATAACAAAATAGATGTATAAAGTTATATGTGTGTAAAGGTAGATATACCTATTAGAAATATTTCGCTCGAGTGCAGTGAAATATTCACTTCAAATGTCCTGGCATCTCTCAATGGGCAAGGGTTCAGTCTCCAAGAGTGAAGTATTTTCAGCCCAGGCTTCATTGTCTGATTTCAGCAACAATCCTGTGAACTTCACAAACTTGAGAGTTCGGAGAGGCATCTCAGTCAGGGGGAGATGCTACTTGCAGCCCACTGCAGTCCAGGAGAGTTCAAAGAGCTTTAGGGCCATTATTTATAGGTTTGCAAGATGATTGACTTTAGTAAATTTCCATTCTGGCCACAATTCGAGTTGGTAATTGCTGGAATTCTCAAAATTCCAGTAGCACTGATACCATGTTCTGCTCAAGCTACAATTCGGATAAGGAATGTACTGAAGCCTACTTTTCTCAGGCCTCCAAGGCCCGTTTTGTCAAGTTTCTATTCAGATAAGAGATGTGCTGAGGCCTGTTTTGTCGAGTTCCCATCCTTGGCCAGGCTGACAGATGTTGCCGGTACAATCAGTATTTTTCCATCCTTAGCTGTGAGAGAGTTTCTGGTACCATCAAGGGATGCTTAACTGCCCAACTCATTACACAAAGGCTAAGGCATGGGTTTCTGAAATCGTAGCAGTGCCCAGTAAAAGAGGGGGAGGAAATGCACCACCGCATTCATCAGTCATGGTGACTGCAGAGTTTAGAGTGGACAGTGTTTTCTGCTGGGTAGATACCACTGCTGCCTGGTTGAGCTGGTAGTGCTTCAGCACCCTTCCTGCATGCCCTTCTGCACAAACTGCTGCACAAACTCCCATGCCATGCCCTTGCTAATGTGCCACACCGTGTTTGCCCACCCTATTTGTGGCACCCCTGGTCACTAGTGCTCCTCAGGGGCTTCTTTGGGGTGGGGCATGGCTTGACCGTTGCTCTTGGCCCTTCCCAGGTCCCATCAGCTGCTGTCATGCAAGCTGTAAGTTCCTGGCAGCTATCTCAACTCACCCTGAGGTTTCCCCGGTTCAGGAAACCCCCCTGCACTCTGCACTAGAGTGCTCCGCTGTGGATTCTGCCATCACCAGAGCGGCTCACCTTGGCAACGTATTATGCTTATAAGCAGAAATGATAGGACAGTTATGAATCTTCTGACATTGCAAGTATTCAAAAGGTATTACAATTAAGTTTGTAATATTGACATATTGGCATAATTACACAATTTTCATTTATGAAATGACGATTTGAATCTTAGAAGTACTTGTACATATATATAAAAATAATAAACATCTAATTGACCTGTATGCAAAATCTTTGTAATATAAAATAAAACCCCAAAACGGTGTTATATTACTGGTGCACAAATGTATTATGGTTAGTGACATTTTAAATTATTTATTAGTTTGTTGACATTTTTAATAATAAAAGTGAGATTAAGCAGCATTCAGGTTAGACTCAGTTATTTGAGTCATAAAACAAATGTCATGAATATGTCACATATTCCTATTTAATTGTTTCCATTTCCCATTCATTGTTGAAATTTTAAATTCATGATGGGACAATCAAAGGCAACAAACTAGAACTGTGTGATCCTGTAGTCTACTTTCCAGTGGCTTAGAAAAAACAACCAAAGTCACTGGAATGAGATTATAGACATGATCTCAAAATCTTTTATTAAAGGATGCTAATATTCAGCTCCATTCCTACTGCTGTTTCTGTTTTCTTTACAGAAATAACTCCACTGTTTTTCCATAATTACTTACAAAAATAGCCATCATCCCCCACCCCAACAGAAACAATATCCTTTCCAGAATATCTCGAGTGTAGCATATCCACTATAATAATTCTGTGATGATACCTTTTATTGACAGGCACAAACTTTTCTGACTACATAAACATTACATAATCAAGACACTATTTTCTTACACCTAAATCTAAATTTTGTAGAAAACAAAGGCATAACTGATTATGTTAGATTTCTCATTTCACAGATAATGTTTATATCTCTTTTCAGTTTAGTGAACAGCTTCTATCAGCCATGTTACCTTTTCAGCTAACATTTATGCCTTTCTGTGTAGGTTCTGTTTGGGACTATTATCCTATAGATATCTAAAAAGCTCTCATTTATTTTTTTTTTAATATATAAATTCTTCTTGTCCATGATGAATATAAAAACCTTAATAGCAGTTATGCCGAAATCAATCGTATTGTCTTATTGTTTTCTCGATTTTGCACATCTGCCTGTCTATGACCATCTGTTATCTCATGTCTTACACTTAGATTTTAAATTCTCTCAGGCCGGGAATTTCTTTATTCTGTGTCTCTGTGTTACCTAGTGTAACAAATTCTGTTTTATCATTTAATCAAAAATCTATTAGTAATCTAATTCATATCTTAACTGTATAATTAAAACTTCATTTGTAAAACAAGCAAAATTCATCTGAGGAGACCCAGAAAACCCCAGAAAAGTCCTGTGACCCTGCTGTCTCAAGTCAATGAAAAGTCTAAGTCCTTTTATCAGTAATGTGAAAAAAATTACTTGCTGGGCTACACTCTGAGCATATCAAAATAATTTTGGAAGGAAGAACAAATTAATAATAATTACTCTATGACTAATGTGCTAAAATGGTAAATAGACTATGTTTTGAATTCTTTCAGAAAAGCTTTAATTTACCTAGATTGATTCCTAGGTTTTAGCCTATATCTGAGGTACTTGATGCAGTGCAGTTTTCCTTGGTTATAATTCCAGTACACCAGTATAAGTGTGCCTATGGTCCATCCTGTTACATAATTCTTAGACTAAACTATACCCGACTGGTAAGAAGTCTGAAAAGTGCTGGTCTGGACGTAATGATGTAATTATGAACATTGTCATTTACTTGACGTTAGGACAGTATTCATCTGATGAAAAGTAAAAGTCTACATCTGAACCAGTCACTTAAGCGTCACTTACAGTCAATAAGAGGAACTGGCATATTTAAAGTTATTCAGCTTACTAAATAAGGACATCTACCTTAGGACAAGCTAAAATGTGCTTTTGGAATGCCTGTTTCTTTGAATTGGCTGTAAGAAGGGATGACTACCTCACAGAAGTGTCCACATTGCAGGTACCTCAGAGAAATTACATCCTAAAACCACGTTCCAAACCAGGAGACTCAAGAGCCTAGTTTCCTTAGCTTTCTCTTCTCTCTTTCTGGCTCAGTGATAATTTAATTACTTTATTCAAAATGAACCAGTATCCCATTATCCTTCCTCCAGTGATACATTTTTTTGCTCCCAGGTCAGTAAAGATCCTCTGACCATATCTCATATAGTAGAAAGAGAAATGTCATTTCTGCCCCTAGTAGAATGTTGGTTGAACTAGGCTTCTACCTTCTGTTAACCATCAAGACTGAGGGTCTTCTGTACATATTAAGAAACAGATATTTAGGTTCTTGGCTCACTGAAATTTAGCTGCCTAGCTAGACAAGTTAGACTAGCAGCAGTACAAGCTAAACACCCAAGTTTCCCCTAAGGTAACAGAGGGAAATACTTAGAAGTACTTGCAGAACAAGTACCACTCTAAAGTATTAGGAATTTAAATTGTCTGGATTGCTCTCTGCACTTTATGTATATATTAAACAGACAGTTTATAACCCTAGTTTAGAACAGCATTTTCCTAACTGTTAGGCATCTAAAGCTGGATAGCAAGAGTTTTAGGAAGATCATAATGAGTAATGATTGGCATATCTGCCTCTTGTTCCATCTACTAGATTATTACCTCCTACACATCACTAGAATAATAATCAGGATAAGCAACAAGTAACCTAGTACTATTTGGAAGTTATAATTAATTAGTTGTTGGGGTTTTTTTGATGAAATTGTTCTATCATATTGAAAATCTTGTACATATTTTTTTCAGGATTTCCAGCCAAAATATGCCTTTATTTCCCTGTCAAAAAACAAAAGCAAAATTTGCTGCTTTTTTCATAACAGCATCATCAATTTTTGTAACTATGTACAGTAGGTGTTTCATTTCTCATTTCCTTTTCTTTCTTAATTTCCTTTTCTTTCTTAATTTCCTTTTCTTAAAACACACCCAGTTCAGATGCTGTTATTGAAATCTTTGGTGACCATTTGCCCCGTTTTTAAATTTCTCCATTTCCTGTTGTGTTATCTTTGGTTTGCATCTAAAGACACAGTTAACCTAAACTGTACTACACAAATGAATGCAAAATATTTAATGTAAATTAAGTATGAGACATTCTTGGAACATTAAAATGTGCTACAGCTTTTAACAGTAGTGAACAGGCCTCTATTTTGTGAAAAGGTCATATTTACATCTTTCTGATAAGATGCGTCATAAGCTGCCTGCAGTCAGATATTGAATCCCATCCTGAAGCTTGTTTCAGCTTTCTAAATAGAAACAATTATTATCATTTGAGATATCCTGGAGCATCTTGCTTGGCCTTTAGATGCCCTAAAATGGCAAAACTCTCCGTCAGGTACAATCTATCTGTCATATATACTAGTTCTATATAGATGTCTGATATAACCTGTACCATCTAAGATGGCTCTTGTTGGCTATGTTTAAGTAATTGAATTCAATCTCCACTCTATCACAAAACATTCACATTCAAATACCAGCTTTTGCTGTCTGGGATCATACTATAATATCATTTACATATTTTTCATGAAGTATCACTTCTTGATAACTCCTTTGACAGTAAAGTAGGATTACACATACATTCTTCTCTTACCACTATTAAAAAAATAAAACACTTGCAAGTCATTAGAGAATATCTATAGGACCTGGAGGGTTCTTTCTCCCAGATTATAGAAATTCCTTGCTATAAAGTGATGTTTAGCTTTTGTTTTTATTTAACATCAGGGACAAAGCCTAGTAGGAGATGACTTCGCCACAAACATGGAAGTAAAACTAAGCTGTTAAAAGTATTCTCAGATTTTGAAAAAGAGGATTGCTTTATAATTTTTTTGAAAACTATGGAAAAACTCGGTGATTTTCATCTGTGTTTAAATTTACATTTGGGATTTGTAAAATGTAAAGCAGGAAAACATAGGAGAATGAAAATAAAACCAAATGATGTGCATGGGAACTGAATTTCGTAAAGCTCCAGTTGTAATATTCAACTGAACGCAAGGCCTGAAGATTTAAAACAGAACAATATAAAAGCAACAAACTGTAACACAGCCACACACACTAAGGAGATGACTGAAATTAGTGTGAGGATGAAAGACAGAATTTAATATTTGAAATGGAACAAGGACATGACTTAAGTGAGGAAAAGTGTTTTAGAAACAGTGGAAAGGCAATTTGTAAAAAGGAAATGAAAGGACCTAAAATACTTGAATATGGTGAGCAATTTGAGACCATATGAGAAAAGATAACAGAAAACAGCTAAATATATATATGTATATATGGTATAATAACATAAAATATTTAAAGAAACCCAGGAGTAGGTATTGCTAAAAGTGAGAAGTAGCTGCTAAAGGGAAGCAAAAATGGTTTTCCTCACAGGAGTTGAAAAATAGAAGTATTTTCTATAGTGTAAGAAAGAGAAGATCTGTATGTTAGTTTAGTTGTTGTTTTTTTTTTTTAATACAAAATACTATTTGATGGAATCTGTCTGAAGGAAGTACTCAAGAGACTCACAAAACTGAGTTGCCTTGAGAAAAAGTATTTAATTAAAGGTCAAACACATTTCTAGAAGCCTGCACAAGAGAGAGCTTTAGAGTGATTAGGATGTAATCTATAGAAACACGATGGGTCAAACATGGCACAACACAGGTTTAGTTATTTGGAACTGGTCTGCACTTGAAAATGTCTGCACAAAAAACTGTAAAGAATTAGAGAAGTCAAGTACAACAGTTTTACACTAGTATTTTAGGCACAAGTAAACCATGAAATCAATCCATTAAACTTTCACTCTGTGTGTTCTATATGTTTCATCACATTCTTTTTTCCCCAGGTATATTCCTCTTTTTCCTTTATATTAATTTTGTTTCCTAACCTACTGATTCTATCTTCTATCAGTTTTTACCCTTTATTCCCTTTTTACCCATTCTTGATATATTTCTTCAATTCTCATGAGCTTGCTGTTTCTTATTTTCATTTCTGGAGTTCATTTCACCTTTCTCCTATAATCCTTTCCACATAGTCTGAGATTTGACCCCATTTAGGACAAATGTCCTCTTCCATCTTGTTTAGAACTATTGACATGAACTCCCTCCCAGTTCCTTCTTGTCCCTTTCTTGAGAACCTGAGAAAAAGAAATAACTCTTACACTTGTCAGTGCAGAAGTAATTATACACCTTCGCAACTACTATGAACTTCTAGCAACTTTCTAAACACAGACATACAGTAGGATTTATATTATCTAAATTTAGCCTTAGAAAATGTTGGTGTCTAATTTAGGTCTAATACAGGCTGGTAGGACTACCTGGTGGTAATTTGACTCAGTCCTGAAATAACTGTTTAGGAAATTTTCCTTTGAAATGCATCTGTCTCTTTCTATTGGCTGTAGAAATCTAGGTGACTAGCTTTGACAAAACTGCTTTAGACCTTTGCATCAGAAATAGTCATTTAAAATCTGCATTTAATGACTAGAAAGTGACAGGGACTTTGCGATAGGGACTAATATCCAAAGTTAGGCAAGATGAATTTTCCTGTGGAGCTATGGGGTCTCTCTGGGGTATATGACTCTGCAGGGTTACACACAGCAGCAGAGGGGAATGCGAAAGAGCGAAATGATTGAAGTCTATGTCTGCATGGTGGATGCGGGAGGAAATGTGATGCTGTGGGGATGTACTGCTAAGCAGAAGCAGCACAGTGGCTGCCTCAGACTCTTGCTATGGGTGAAAGGGAACAGTCCATACAGACAGATATGGAGCTATGGGTTTGCTGTTAGTCCACTTAATGTTTCAACCATCTAATAGTCTAAATTGTCAATACAGAAAAATCTCACAAATAATGCAGATAAAATACACAAATGGGCCTCAAAAATGGTCCACAAAATATTCTCTCTGGGCCTGAAGGTTGCTATCCTCAAAGACATTGGGCTTGAGGGTGTGACCGTAACTCCCTCACCAGTGCCTCACAGACCCCACAGAGAGGAGCGGGGTGCACACAGCAGGGTCCCGCTTGGGACTCTGGCGGTGCATTTCTCCCCCATTGTCTCCTTCTGGGGGGCCCATGGGGGAGGCAGCAGGTTCCCTCTGTGCCCCATTACACAAAGGGCTGCAGTCCCCCTGACCTTGGGTCTGTCAGGCCATCACCCACAGCCAGCCAGCAGCATTCCCTGAGCCAGCAGCAGTTTATGTTGGGTGGCAACAGCCACATGAGTGTGGGGTGGTGGAAGGGGGTCCAGCTAACTCCAACCGGCTGCAACCGGCTCCAACCAGCCAAGGCTACCCTGGCCCTCTGCAAGAGACCTACCCCTGCCTTGGCCCTGCCACGGTGGGAAGGGGCTGAACAGAGTTTTATTTCTTTTCAGCATGGTCTCTCTTTCTGGACTTCACACTTAGTCCTTAAACAAGTAGTTGGGCAATGAATGTAAATAGAAAAATGTACTCTTTATTTTGTATTTCATATTTTTCTGGGGGCTGTGTATAAATACATGGAGGTACATTTTTATGTGTTTATTTTTGTATCAGGTCATTAATATAATGATACAGATACTTCAATTTCAAACAATTTGAACAGTGTCTTTTTGGGAGGAGAGCGCAGGAACTGGATCTGACATTAGCGAGCCATTTCTTTACACACTTTCAGCGATGCACTGTAATGTAATATAATTGCTTCAGATTTGTATGGCACGTGTCAAATAAGAAATGTTTCTAGATCGATTAAAATGACAGAAATGTTAATCTATGGATAATGAGGTCTGAATCTTATTAGCCTTCCTAGCTAAAGCTTCCATTGCATTCAACAGAAAATGTACCGTAGCAAATGAAAGATCAGGCCTTCAATTTTTACTTTTTTTCCCTTTTCTTCCCTCCCCCCCCCTTTTTTTTTTTTTTTTTTTTTTTTTTTTTAACATATTAAAGAAATAGCTGCCAAAAAAAGGTGTGTGTGTGTGGGGGGGGTGAAGACAGATACCAAGGTTTTGGAAGCATCTAAATTTGAGAAAGCCAAGATAATTCTTTTTTCTTGTGAGTTGCATGTTAATTAGTCTACTAATAATTCTTGAATTACTACACAACCTCTATTCATTTTAAGTAATCCTATCACTAAGTAGTGGGAGAAAAAAAATAAATTGACTTTACATTGTGTTTCCTTGTTGTAAAATAAAATGTATTATGCATCTATAGTCACTAAGATGTGTTGTATGTCATAAAATTAGCCATCTATTCTAAAGTTACAGTAATACTTTAAATATATCACAGGGGACCATGTGCCCTGATTTTACTAAAACTGCTCTTCATATTTGATGTCCTAATGCCCCAAGAACTTTTCTTGCATTACTGTAATGTCTTGTTTTTCATTCATCAAAATATATTGGTGCATTTTTTTTCCCACTCCAAAAAGCGTTTTTCTTTGATATCATCATGTAGCAAGTGTGAATTTCTCATAGCTGGAGTATGCCATAACATGGCAGGTGACAACTCCTGTCATTTGAACATAATGCTTTTATAAACCATTCTGGCTATTGAAAAATCCTTAATCTGAACCCTCCACTGTAGGTTATGGAGAAATAAAAGCATATTCTCTGACCTTCCTTTTCTCTGCTTTACTGTCCCTTGTGCAATGAGAAGTATCAGATGAAGGATATCTAAAAGTGATCTATGCTGGATGCTTTTCTTAGTTTCTCTTCAGAACAAGGTTTTTTTTTTTTTTCTTTTTTCTTTTTTTTTTCCCCTTCATTTAGGCAAAATGAATCAAAGCAAATCCGCGCCCCCCCCCCACATTCTCAGAGTACATGATCTTTTGTTATTTTGAAACAAGGAGCACTTAATAGTGGTCTTAATTTATATTTGACGGTATAAGCTGCATGTCTTGAAGGCTGGAAGAGTGAAGATGAGCTACCATATGTTAGCAGACCAGGAAAAAAACATTCACAGAGCTCTTTTGTTTATTTAAGCGGTTTGGTACCAGCAGTGCCAAGACCTGCTAATTTGGAGAAAGTCAGTCTAAAAAGATAAAGTTAATAAAAAATCAAAGCATATCTGCTTGAGGTATTGCAATTACTACCTAAATAAAAGTGATGAAACTTTGCTGTGATAAGAAGAAGCCAAATAAAAAATGAAAGCAGCAGCTGCAATCTTGGTACAAAGTGAATCTTGGTTCAAAGAAATCTTGGTACAAAGAGAAGAGCTACAGTTGCAAGGTTGAAGTAAACTGAAAAATGAGAAATATTATTGAAATGAGATTCACCTAAATATGTTTAAAGTACAATGCTTACTTTAAAGTACAATATGTAATACTCCTATTAGAGATTTGCATTTATAATTAAGGTGGGAAGTGATAGGGTCGAGTCCAAGAATGACTGCCTGCTTTTCCAATATTAAATTGCACAAAAGATCTATGGGTATGTTTAATAAGGCATCCTATACACTAAACTTGTTTTGTGTTGTTGAAGATTAAACTGATGAATATTTTTCTAGAAATCTAGCTGAATGGAAGTTTCAAGGATAATAATATCTTTTTATTGTATATATGGAAATGAAAAAGAAACAAAACTTTAAATTGTTATTTATTTGTGTATTTAACTTATAAATTTCAGAGAAGCAACTTACCTAAATTTAGACACCTGTGAAGAAAACATCTGCATGAGCTGGCTAGATCTTTATCAACAGTGGATGGATGGACACTTTATGACATCATTCATGATATTTTCAGATGTCTACTTCAGATTAGATGAACTATGTCTTAAAACTGCATATTTCTGTCCATCTCTTTGTAAAGTACACTTAGGGTGATTATCTCAGAACAAAGTATCTACTCGACAGGAGCTTACTTTGATATCACACACCTTCCCCTGGGTCATTGTAAATGCATGCAAACTCAGAACTGGCTCAACAGCAAATAACGAGAAAGGATTTATTTTTTTTTTAATGTGGAAAAGCACCCTCAGAAGATTACAATACTGTTTTCTCAACAATAAAAATCTCACACTGTTGAGAAAAGTCTTAGAAAAGAGGAATCTTTGCTGAAGCTTTAAAAGACAAGAACATAATCGAGACAATTCTAAAGAGACCTCATCTCAGCCACTGAACAATGCTGAAATCAAGTTATGGTGGTAAAAACACAGAGCTTCAGAAGAGCACTAGCTTCCATAAGTACGTTCAAGGAATTTGGGCTACATTTCTTACATCAAACTACGCAATGCCTTTAAAAGATATGGACAAAAAAACACTGAGACTAGCAGAAGAAGCTTATCAATTGGATGATCAAGTGAGTGGATGCATGATTAACAGAATATTGCCAAATTTATTGTAATCGTGGATGAGATTGACCTTCTGTAATGCAAGTGCCTAAGGTGTGGCATGTAAATCTAAAATAAGCATGTGCTGTCAACTTGAATGGTAGATATGGTAATTTCTCTTCCATATATGTTTTGAAAAAAAGCAAATTTATTTTGATCAACTGCCCCACAGTTGTAGTTTCTGGAGCTATTTAAAGCCTAACCTGTTTTCTTAATATTTTTTTTCAAATATTTATAACACTGTTTAAAATCTCCAAAATTTAACTAAAATTTTTGAAGGAAATTACTATATTTGCACATGTGCATCTGTGCATGTAATACAGTTATGTAATATTAATGTGTTTATAGGTATATATTCAATACACATTTAGTTTATTAAAATTGAAGTGTCATTTCTGAGGGATAAATATTAATTTTATTTATGTCTTTCATTTATCTTAAGAAACAAAAATATTTTAGAAATATTTGAAATTCGTCTAGTTCAAAATGAATGTTCATAGAATAGAATGATTATGCTTGATGCAAGTATGAAACCTGACCGAGTGGGTTTTGTTTTACACTTGCAGCAGTATGGATCCTTTATTTCCTCCTATGATCCTACATAATTTTTTTATACAACCATTAAAGTTTTTACGTGTATATTAAAGTACATGCCTGTCTAGTATAATATGAATGCAAAATCCTGTAGCAGCAGACTGCTAATTGGCTTGAACCTGAAAACTATTGTTCCCTCAGGAGCACCATCACTGGAATCAAAAGGACCTTTGCAGTTCCTTAACAGGAAAGTTTCTTTCTCAAGTCACTGTTGGCAAAGTTAGCTAGCTCCACTAGGGGACCTGATGCTGCAACAGCCAGCAATAGCTAAAATTTACTCTGAGAGCTTGAAGATAATTCACAATGCTGATGTAAGCATTGAGCATTCAGAACAACTAATGCATGGGACATTATGGTGTTTAATCCAGTCAACAGGAAATGCCATAGACAGCTGTTTTCTTCCTTTGCTCTCTAGACTTTTATCTCCTGTTGCAACTAAATGATAATTTCTGCTATGTACTTTGTTAGACCTAGACCACAATACAAAACATTAAAAAGTATGCCTTAGATTAAAATGAGTAAGTCATTTTAATTTAAAAGGGTACAAAACCAAGATGCATTTATTAAACAAGGAGGGTTTATTGCCTGTAACTCAAGAGCAAAGTTTGTACAGAAATATCAAATAGAATACTCTTACTTATTTGTTAAACTTCAGTTTTTTCTACTTTCCAACATTATGTTTTGTTTGTATACAGAGTTATAGAACAGGTTAAATCAGTAAGTGACAAAGAATGGGATTATTTTTAATATACCATTATTATTCAGAATTAATTGCAAATCTTTCTAAAAGTGAAAGATCTGGATTTTGTTTAAAATACTTTTTTTCTAGCAAAATCCTTTTTCCATATCCACACCAAAAGAAGAACCAAGCTCAGGAAAAAGGAGGGGAACCAGACCTGTGAACAGGCACTTTCAATTGTACTGAATAACAAATTCTGTCATATGTTAAATCTCTACTTACATGTTCATTTGAAAGAATTTCTAGATTTAGGACCTTGCAAAATGAGCTGAATGGCAAAAGACAAAGTATATTTAAAAAAAAAAAAAATAGTCCTGATCAGATAAATGCTTTGGAACATACATTAATTCCTCCAGAAATCACTGTAATTATTCTAGTAATATAAGATAAGAAAATGCTCAAATTTGATCAGAATTCTAACTTTTTTCCTGAGATCTTTGTATGAGTTTCTGTATAGTATGTCTACATTCTTAAAGACATAGAGACAACAGTTTTTTAGATGTTAGCTAATACTTTCTTTTGATTGGAGAAAATTCTGATGGACATATCTACCCAAATATCATCTTCTTAACATGGAAAAAAAATCCTGGAAAAAGGTCTCTTTCCTTCCAATTACTGAAATTACCTGTACTGATGTTTCAGAACAAATTAGTTAAGTCATAGCACTTTTAAACAATGTGACCAGAGTAGTGAAAGAAATAAACAAATCAGAGAAAAAAGGAAGTGAATATGAGTAGAAAATTGTAAGAAGTTCCATCTTATCTTCTATGAAAGTTCTATATTTAAGTTATTCAGCAAATTAAAAATAGAAGTTTGACTGTTGAGTAATCTCATCCATACAATTTTCTATTTTGACTTGGCATGTCTTTTAAAGATATTTAAGTTAGAAAATGAACTCTCTTAATCCAAGTGCTTTTATCAATAATTACACCCCTACTATGCAATGAAGTCCATTCTTTCCTATAACATACAATATATGTTTCTAGGACTTAGTATATCACTCTAAATGAAAAGAATGTATTGTATGCTACAGACAAGACCGTTCTTAAGCTTAAATTTGTTTTCATTACATTGCTTTTATTTTCTCTACATTAACTATGCAAGCTAAGTATTTATGTAAGGCTATTGAGTTCTTCTGGATCAATAAACTCTGTATTCTATGTGTAAATTCGAAATCGCAGCAGATGTTGAAGAGTGTTAAAGGTAATTTTACAACATAGATTATAGATTGGAATTTTTCCTGGTGGTAAATAGTCCCTTGGAACTTTTACTGGGTTTCCATACATGCTTGATCAATGACCTTAACATCAGCTTACCAGTGCACATTATCACATATAATTTAGGTCCCAGCTCTCCTGGGTGCTAAATTACACAAAGACAAAACTTACCTTTCAATCATAATATAGCAAAAGAATAAGTTAGACCACATTCTGGAAAAAAAAATCTGTTAGAAAAATCACGTCATCAAAATTACTTAGGAGATACCTGAATGCCATGTCTGTACAGTGAGGGAAGGATGGACAATTGCTCCAACTTTGGACTGGAAGACTTCTGATGTGCTCAGTGCTGCTTGTTTTACACTCCTCTATTCCTACCCTTCAATCTCTGTTAACCTTACCTGTTTCTTAAAAAGAGAAAGAGGACAACTCTACTTCTGAACTTTTACCTGTCAGATGTGACAAACTACATAGATGCCATAAAGAACTTGGTTCTCAGTTTACTGATCCTCTACTTTAAATGTAACAAATTATAACAAATTATCCTTCTCTCAAAATGTGTCCTTAATAATATTTTCAAGATGGAAAATATTTTAAAACCTTGAAAATGACATCTTCTAATGTCAAATTTAATAAAGCTGGTATGACTGCCTTATAATCATAGAAGATAATTAAGTTAGTTGTAGTACCTGAACTAATTAGTTCCAAGTTCACTCTCTTATTATATATAAAACTTTCAGGACATTCTTTTAAATGAAATAAAATAGACAGGGCTCAGCCTAATTTCCTATATTATATACTGTGTTTTGCTGCTGTTTTTATCATAAATACATATACAGACATTTAATTAAATAATGTGTTTTCCTTCCAAGGCTAGATGTGTGAACTCAGTAGTCTCTAAGTCTTCTTCCTGCTCTGTGTCCTGTATTTCTAAAATATCTCTGGAAAAATAAACAAAAGGCTGCTTCTTAAAAAACCCGACACCACTAAATTTTCGAATATTTCTGAATACATTCCATGTAAAAATAACTCTCTTATAACATGTGCATGAGAAAAATTTTCATGCAATGTAATTTTGGCAAAATGTGGGAGTTTTATTGCATTTGTTGCTCTACACCACTATATGTTTAGAGTGCTAGCTGTATTATAAGTGGATGACAGCAACATAGAGACAGTTAAGAAAGAAATCTCAAACAGTCTCAAGCCTTTATATTCAGCTTACTGTTTTTCAGTCTATCTTCTGTGAATTTACAAGGGTTTAATATACTAGTCTGTGAAAGACAACTAGGCAAAAAAGATTAACTCCTAACCAGTGTTAGGAGTAAGGCAGTAGGAGGCTTTTTAAAGGTACCATATTCCAAAATGAAATTAGGGATTCTGTGATCAAGAAATCTCTTAAAAGATGAGAACAATCAATAATCAACCAAAGAGCAGTGTGTTTAAATACTGGAACAGAGAATATGATTAAAAATAAATCAATATTAGTAGGTGAACTCTTGAATACTTATTAAAACTTTTTTACCTAGCCTGATAGTATGATGGAAAATTCTAGATGAACCTAAAGTGTAAGAACACATGTGGCATTTCTGTAAACATCTGTACCTCAAATATCACTTCTTAATGATATGCTTGTGAGCGTTGTCACTGCAAAAATGACAGCAACTTTTTGTGTGTGTGCATGATATATATACAGGATTTATACACAGAATTTATACAAATCTTATTTCTCTAATGAAAGAACTTTAATGTTACATTTCAATCAACTGTTTTCTATGTCTGTTTACAGTTTCTCAGAAATTAGTGTTTCAAAAATAGAATATATCAATTCTCTGAATGCAGTTTAAGCATCAAATTATTTTAATAAAAAACAGCTTATATCCCAGTTTTCACTCCTATCATTCCTCCCACATATTTGCTGGAAAGAAATTAATCATCATGTTACAAATAGGCTATTATAAGTAAAACATTTTCCTTAAATTACCAGAAAGTACAATCTTTGAAGAAAGAGAAAATTTTTCAAAATCACCTGCATTCTTGAGGAGTATAATTGGATTCAAGACATTTTTGCAAAATTTATTTTCCCATTTTGCACTGAGAAAATGTTGTTCTTCCTCCCAAAATGCTTTAGTTTGTTAGAGAAACAGTTTGTAACCTATTAACAAAGAAAGAAAGAAAGAAAGAAAGA
>NW_009622480.1:0-52156 GCF_000690535.1 Cariama cristata | reverse complement strand
GAGCCCTCAGGAACACCACTGGTGACTGGTCGCCATGGCAGCTCTGACTCAGTGTGGGCGGGGCTGTTATTTCTGAAGCATATATGTGCCCTTATGAAATACTAACCTGTCATTTTACCTGTAACATTTCTCCAGAGCAACAAGGAGCAGAATATATATGTATACATCTATACACACATCTAATACACACCTAAATGTCAGAAGTTTGGTATTGTAGGTAAGTTTTGAAAGACATATAACTTCAAAAGTTGCTGGCAATTAATAACATTTTAGTGTACTTCCACTCTGAGAGAAGATAACATGCATTACGGAATCATCTAAAGTGCTACTAAATAAATTGAAAGAAAATGCAAAAAAATATTTTTTTAAATAATCAAAATATTTCATTCAGCATATCCTTATATGAAAATGCCTTCTTCATTTCTATTTAAAAATAAAACTGTTGAACTGCTAGAAAACTCAGAAATTAATATATTTGTTTTATTGGGAATATGTTTCAACTTCATGTTTGTCATAAAAAAGATGTTTCTGGTCTAACTCCTTGCATTCCATCCTTTCTTCTTCTTTTCTCCTCCAGCATAACTATACAGCTGTATTGGTAAGCAGGTGCAACCATGTGAACGTATGCCAGAAAAGTTTAGAAAGTAGCTTGATTTCCCGCTGTTCCTCACAAGAAGTGATATTTGTATTCTTATGCAGAACCTAGGTGAGGAAAAAAGACGAAAATAATGGTTACCTTGCAAAATTATGCTACTGTGAATATTTTGTTTTAAAGGACAGTCATCACTGATGGTGCCACGAGATTGCTGTCAATCTTATGTCTAGGATATAACCAGCTTCCAGCCAGAGACGAAACCAAACTCTGCAGATTGATTCTGCTGTGTTTTTGCACTGGGGATTCCTCTGTCACTCTTGCACTGGGACAGGCTCATTAAAGACTCAAGGATAAAAAGTGTTATCAGAGACTTGTTGTACTTCTTGGCTGCTTTGCTTGCTAACAATTAATTTCTGTATCACCAGTGGGCCTGCTGGTGATAAAGTGGCTGTGTTTTCCTATTCCCATAGGAAACTTCCATAAAATACTTTGAAGAATATACAAGGAGAGGAGAAACAATTTGCTGTACTCCATTCCCATATCAGAAATTAGGGAAAAAGGCATACAATACACACAGTATTTTAAGCAATAAATATAATGCTGAAAAGTCATATGCTAGTCATTTTTATTTGAATTGAAAATTTGAATGCAACAAGAGTAGTTGCTGAGGAAAAATGTTCCTTTTTAATTATAAATTTTAGAAGGTGCCATTTGCTCCTGTAAATTTTCAAGACTGTTTGCTAATATAACTGATATGTTGAAAGGTTTTTAAAGAGTTTACATTTTTTAATTACAACATAATTTATACAAGAAGAAAATAAACATAATTGGTTTTATTTTTGTCTTTGAGGTACTTCGGTTACACAGGTAACAGCTACAGATGGTGATGATCCTTCTTACGGGAATAGTGCCCGTCTGCTTTACAGTCTCATTCAGGGACAGCCGTATTTCTCTGTGGAGCCAAAGACAGGTACTACAAATGATCGTGTAACTTGAAAACATTCGTAAATGAACATAAAATGGTTGCAAGCAAAAATGCCTTTCCTCAGTTCAACACAGAGATCATCTGATACCACCTTACACTTGTACATCTTTGCATAGTTCCTAGATTGAAAAAAATTTAATTCTTTCGTTCCCATAGGAATCTGAAATTCTTTCTCTTTAGAGAATTGACAATTTATTTAGCAAATTATGTTGCTAAAGAAAAGAGTTGGATTCTGAGTACCCCATCCAACAAATGGATCCAGGAACATTTCTGGGTTAACAGCTCTACAACTCTTTATGTGACATTCCTGTCTCTGTGTTGGAGAAACCACAGATATGTGACATCCCTCCAAAATCCTGAGTTCTGGAGAAGAAATATGGTTATATATGGTAGAAGAGATATATGGTGTGGTCTGCTCTCTGGAACTCTAAGTGTGTAGAATGGATCTGTCATACAGCGTAAATGTTACCATGAGTACTAATTCCCAGTATTAGGACAGTTGTGCTGTGTGCGATCTAGAATGTAAATTCATAACTGTGTCCAGTGATGCATTTTATATCATATTATATGGTCAGATGTTGGAAAAAATGGGATTATTACATGCTATGACATTAGACTTTTCATTTTTAGGGGTCATCAGAATGGCTTCCCAAATGGACAGAGAAACAAAAGATCAGTATTTGGTCATCATCCAAGCCAAAGATATGGTTGGGCAAGCAGGGGCCTTTTCAGCAACAGCCACTGTTACCATCAACCTCTCCGACATCAATGATAATCCACCTAAATTTCAACAGCGTGAGTATAGGCTACTTACAGTTGTTGAAATTATGAGGAAATTTAGATCTACTGTAGCTCTGTTAAGCTCACTGGTAGGTCTTTTCAGAACAGATCTGTGCTTTGACTTCAGCATGCAGATTTAAATAAAAATAAAATCAAATAATCCCACACAAAAGCTCAAAAACAAAGAGGAAAAGAAAACCTATCATTACAAAAGACCTCGGGTCTGCTGTTTTTAGGGCTAGACTTTGGAGACAAATGACTTTCTATGTAGTTTGCTCTACCCAAGCCTAAAATCTGAGTAACGGGATATTTAGTACCATTTTCACATACCTTCTTTCTTTTTCTCCTCTCTTCGTTCTTTGCTGACAGATACTGTAAACCTTTTGGCAGATGATGTGACCTTCTCTGTCCAGGCAGTTACTAGCAGACGTGGGAGCGACTAGACAGGCTGTCAGGGGGAACTAACGAAATGCAGTTGGGAAGTGCTGCCCTCCACTGTTTTTTCACCCTGTTGATTCATCGAATCGCAGGATCATAGAATAGAATCATAGATTTGTTTGGATTGGAAGAGTCCTTTAAAGGTCTAGTCCAACCGCCCTGCAATGAGCAGGGATCTCTTCAACTCGATCAGGTTGCTCAGGGCCCTGTCCAACCTGACCTTGAATGTTTCCAGGGATGGGGCATCCACCACCTCTCTGGGCAACCTCTGTCAGTGTTTCACCACTCTCATTGTAAAAAATTTCTTCCTGATATCTACTCTCAATCTACTCCCTTTTAGTTTAAAACCGTTATCTTTTTTTCCTTAGCTCTTTATTTACTGCTAAAATGGGGCTGAGAGGGGAGGAATCACGAGTGGAAAGGTCGTTGTCCCCTCCCCCCAAGAACTACCCATTGCTGGATTGGATCCATTGCTCTAATACAAGCTGGGGGCTTTCCCCAGGTTTTTGAGAGCCTCTAGCCATCATAGCTACAGCAGCTGTTAGCCATGGCAGATCACTAAACTGTGCCAGTATCGGTTTCTTTAGGACTCTACTATATGAATGTGTCTGAAGAGGCTCCTGTGGGCACTACTGTAGGCAAAGTCTTCGCAGAAGACAGCGACGTAGGGGAGAATGCAGCCATGAACTATTTCATTGAAGAAGATAACTCAGATGTTTTTGACATCATTACTAACAATGAGACTCAAGAAGGAATTATCTTATTAAAAAAGGTGAGATCTCAGAAACCTTCTAAAAAATCTCTAAGTACTGGAAAGAATCTCCTCAAGCAAGCTGTGTGTTTAAAAAAGGTCTATTGCTTTGGATTGTACTATTTTTTCTTTCTTCAGGCTTTGTGATTTGATTGGGATATTAGAGGGACAAAAAGAAACATGCTTTTCCTTCTGTTTACTTTTTTTAACTCATTCCTATTCTGCTGAACACAATAGTCACAGTCTAAGTATCTTAATATTATTCCTAGCTGTGCAGTACAGTGTATCCCATTGTGAGAAAATGTTCTCTCTCTTCTGTGCATCATCTGTGAAATCTTTATCAATAAATTGCACACAGTATTTCCTCACTTCCAACAACTCTTGTTAAACTTAACTGAAGCCAGAGTGCGTTAGAGTGTTAGACAGTTTTTGTTATGACATAGCTTTGAAAAGACAATAAATACACTCAAAAAGACACCACTTCATGAATTAAGATATTTAAGAAGCTTTGATACTGTGTGATTTATTTTGGAATCACATAGGAAGATTTCTGGGTCATCTGGGTCATCATCTGAAATGATGGTGGAGTTTGATAGTCTAGTGAACTCCAGGATCCTGAAGAACTGAATGCTATAAATTTGATGAATTTTTTTTTTTTCTATTTGGATTCATTACAATTCAGGAAGGTATTTATTTAGAATTTCATGGTTTTTAAATTACAGAACATAACGACTATTTAAAATAGTAGTGTGACTGTATTTATTAAACACTCGTCATTGCCTTCTGGAATTTATTCCCTTTAGAGACTAAATTTTAACATACTCAGCTTCACCCCTACAGATTAACTGATTTACATTGTTTGTGTAAGAGTAAAGAATAATGTCCACTAAGGTTACACCTATGTTGGAAAGACAAGGACTAATAGAAGTAGTTGTTTTTCTTAGGGGTGACGTTCTATGCGAAGACTTCTTTTACAGTGTTTAACATTAAAGCCAGCCTACATGTGAAAGCAAACAACGGCATAGCACCGATTAGTTTTAAAGTGTTTTTAACATAAAAAAGAAATCTTGGAAGTAACTGCTTTTGAAATATTCCCAAAAGAAAAGTAGTACTATTTTGTCTTTAAATTCACACCGCTTATTGAACTGTATTTAATTCAAATGTGAAGAAAGAAATATTCCACTTCTCACTTTCGTTCTTAACAGAGAGTGGATTATGAGAGCAAGAGGAGATACAGTATTCGAGCAAAAGTTGTAAACAGGTACATTGATGACCGTTTTCTGAACGAAGGACCATTTGAAGATGAAACCATTGTAAAAATCAATGTTGAAGATGCTAACGAACCTCCAGTTTTCACCTTGGAGAACTATGTGATGGAGATTGCTGAAGGGGCTATGAGTGGCTCAGTGGTGGGCGTTGTAACGGCTAGAGATCCAGATGACGATGATTGCCCAGTCAGGTACCTAACTTAAAATGTGAACAGGCCTCAAATGTAAATGTAGTTGGGATTTCCAAAGGCTGTTTCTGTTCCTTACCCTGCCTCATGATTACAGTTAACCACGCTTTCATTTTGATAGCCTGGGTTATTCTAGGTGTTGTTGTTTAACCTCGGTAGGCAACTAAGGACCACCCAGCTGCTTGCTCACTGCTCCACCCATTGGGGTGCAGGAGAGAATCAGAAGGGTAAAAGCGTGAAAACTCATGGGTTGAGATAAAGACAGCTTAATAGTAAAAAAAGAAGAAACAAAGAAAATAACAAAGGGGGAAAAAAAACCTCAACAAAACCCCAAGAAAAACAAATGATACTAAAAAACCCCAAACAATTGTTCACCACCAGCTGGCTGATACCCAACCAGTCCCCAAACAACAGTAGCCCCTCCCAGTTTTATTGTTGAGCACGACGTCATATGGTATGGGATATCCCTTGGGTCATTGGGGTCAGCTATCCCGGCTGTGTCCCCTCCCAACTCCTTGTGCCCTCCCAGCCTCCTCGCTGGTGGGGTGAAGAGCAGAAAAGGCCTTGGCTCTGCATAAGCCCTGATCAGCAATAACTAAAACATCCCGGTGTTATCAGCACTGTTTTCAACTTAAATCCAAAAAATAGCCTCATCAAACCTATTGTGAAAAAAATTAACTTTATCCCAGCCAAAACCAGTACAGTAGGTTAAATCCTGACCTCTAACCTCAGATCTAAATAAATCATCTTTCTTTGTGCATCTCTGCAATCACATTGAGATGGGATAATGTTTTAAACAGTGACAGCAGCAGAGCTAGGGTACCACAGCCAAACCTGTAAATGCCTGGGGGTGTCCCAGTCTGTTCCCAGTAACTTCTGGAGATACGGAGAGATGGACTCATTGCTGGGAGGGAGGCACAGAACAGCTCCACTGGCATCTGCTCAGCTCAGCATGACAAAAAAATTACCAATTCCCTACATCTACCATAACTGCCCTGCAGAAATATTATATGTGAAGAGTCCCCCAGGCTTTTAATTTTGCAAAATAATTTCACTGTCTCTTAAGGGAGAAAACAGGTAATTAATCTCTAACACGGAGTTTATAATTAAAAAAGCGTCTTGAGATACTTGACATCACAATGTACTATGTAATTTAGACAAGCTAGGATATAGGGATAAATACATGAGACACGAAATTATGATATGTAGATTCCTAATACCAGAAATATATATATATTGCTACCTGTAGTTACAGCTTCAGAGGTTTAGTCAATGCAAGGCCATTTCTTACTATTACATTCATTTACTCTTTAGTAAGCTAGCCATAGGTTACATTAAATAAGAATAAGTAGAAATATACATGTACTTTCCCACACGTGCCCCCAAAAAGGGCTTGTTTTGTGGTTTATTTAGATGATCGCAACATCTCCTGCAAAACATTTAAACATAGTGCACATCTATGACTTCTTAGATCGAAACATTTTGATGCAACTTGCTATAAAGTGAGTATGTATAGTCCCAAAACGGTGACGTATATATTGCATCACTGAATTTCTATAAAATAGAATATGTCACTTCTAAAGTAAAGATACGGTTATTGGGCTAAGTGCCGAAGATACGAATCTAACTTTGGAACCATTGCTACCCTAAATAACAGCAGTGGCTTACAATGTAGAAAACCAGTTGTGCTGACTTGTAGACCCCTGTTTTCAAACAAAGTAAATAAAAGACGTGCAGCAAAACCTCACTACATCAATAATAAAAAACCCCTAAATATAGCCAACATAGATTTTCTGAAAATTATCTGTCAAGAATCGGAATACCAAAAAAACTCCAAACAAAACAAAATGCCAATGTCAGAAAACACTAAACAAGCTTTGGATACAGAGGGTGAGGAATACTCACATTAAAAAAAAAAAAAAAAAAAAAAAGGAGAAATTGAAGTATGAATCCCTAAAACAGAGGTCTATAAATGTCAAATCTTGCATCTTGCAAATAGTTGCATGTGGGAATTCCAAACTGGATATTTGGAAGTTAAGAACCTTTCAGCTTTTCAAACAGGTTTTATTTCCGTGAAATAGACACTACTAGGAACTGTGACATACAGTATTTTTGTTAATATGTCATGACACATATGAATGAATATCCTTTCCATTTGAACCAATATCTTTGGTGTCTGTTTCAGTCCATCTCTGGCCTGTGAGCAGCGGTTAGACTTTAACAGTTTGAATGGTACGTATGTACGTACGTGTGCATGTGCACGTCCGCGTATGGACATAGCATCCGGAACCTTTTCAGTGAAGTCTCAGGAGCACCGGACACGTTTGCAGTCATCTCCTGCATTAGGATTTTGTACCCTGCCTAGGTGTCACCTCATTACAGATAGTTGTCTGTCTGTCTTTATAATGCCCGTTCCCTTGGCATCAGAGCATGTCAGCCACGATAAAATAGATTTACCTTTACACCTTCACTTAGCTGTTAGTGTTGTTCGTTTCACAAGTGGCACTTTTTCTGTTTCTTTTCAACGAAGTCATTCACCTGCTGTGAGCCTGACTTAGAAGCAAGAATGAATAATGCATTTCAGATTCAGTTCACATTAATATAGATCTGAGACATATTTAGTTTTATAAAAAGAAGAGCTTTGATCTCGGCAGTAGTGAATTTTAAATGTTTATAAGCGTACTTTTTTCATGATTTCTGGGTTGTTGCAGCTCGCATTTATATGTATATATGCACAGCTCTGTTTTCTCAACTGACAATACCCTTCTATGTCCTTACCTCCGATGGAACATCTCAGTATTAGGGAATCTCTTTACTTTTTTTTGGTGCAGGTACTCTATTGTTCACGGCATGCATTTAAGGAAATTGTTCAGCATCAATGAACACAATGGAACAATCATTACAACTAAACCTCTGGACCGGGAGATAGCTTCTTGGCACAACATAACTGTTACAGCCACAGAAACGAGTGAGTAAGAAATTCAAGGAACGCTGTGTTTTATATACTGTGAACTGCAATTATCCTCTGAATATGCCTTCTTTTAAGTGGAGAATACATACTTCTTTCTCATTATATTACTGTTGCTTGCTACATTAAGGAGCATTATTAAAATGATTAGTTAAACAGAGGGAGAATGTATTTGAGCTCCAAGGTCCTGTGCTTTTTCATAAAAGATGACCTTATAAAAAAAGAACGGAAATTGTAATAGGATCGAGACTGTAACACTTTCAAGTTACAGTGAAGCATACGAATTGCTCCTGGAGTGCAAGATCTTATGTTAAATTAGACCCTGGCTAATTTCACACCAGATTTTTGACTAGTGTGAAATTAGCGAGGGTCTAATTTAACACCAGTCAGAAACCTGTGGCTCAAATTAATTGTGAATGTACGGCCTAAATCAGCTAGACTTCTAGGCAGTGACAATTAAATCTGTGAGGTACCCTTTATATAGATTTCATCTGTCATTTTTGACTGAAAGTCAAATGCAAATTGCCTCTGTTTGTGCTTTTGGTGATCTGGTTCCCCTAACTCCGGGACAACGCTCTAGAAAACTAACAGCTACTGATTTATAAGGCAGTTTATCAAGATTATTGGGATATTATTTAAAGACTAATCACATCCATCCTCAGGAAGGTAAAAACCATACGAAAATAGAGTCCAATCAATAAAGCAGGTAGGTGTTGCCAAATACTTTTAGCATGTTTTTTTCAATCCTGAATCTCAGTTAAATGCTATTTATTGCTAAGACTACTTTAAATACATATTCATCAATTGCATCATTCCCAAAAGGGAGCATTTTCTGTACATATGTAGAATATTACCGCTAGAAGTTTAATATAGGATAGTCGGTAGCCGTTTTCATTGAAGTCTTTAATTTGTGTTTGGGAATTGATAGTATTATCTTTTCAGCTTCTCTGTGAGCTTTTAAGCATGAATGTGTTTTATGTCTCATGTTGTTGGACAGCTGGCAGGTGTTGGTAAAATTGATCTCTGGCATATTTTTGTCATGTCTTGAATAGCGCTATGGAAACACAGCAGGATGACTTTGGTCTGGACTTTTCTGTTTAGTTAAACAATAAAATAGGAAATAATAAAATGTTACAAATGAATAAGTCTCTCCTGCAGTAAAAGAAAGCGAGTCTTTCACAGTAATGAAAGTTATTGTAGAGAAACCGAGCCCTCATTATCTTCCTATTCTTATTCTTTCTTTCTTTAATGATGATAAGGTCACTATCTATAACACTATATTAAAAAGCATTGAAGTTAGGTCACCTTGGTCTGGGCATACCTGAAATGATTTATATCATGAGCTAGTAGCATTTTGTTCCTTGAAATATAGTCACACTAGACACTGTGTGTATGAGACATTTCGTGGATGACATTGTGGCTCCACTGAAACCAAATCAAAATGCCGTTAGAGTTCATGCACACAAGATATTCATTGCAACTGAGAGAGATATTGAAATTGCGTTACAACAACAACCTCCCTAGGGGCCTTTTGATGTCCTGGCATTCTTACAGGACAGAAGACTTTTGCCTCCATTGCAATGACGGGGATCAGAGGTTGGTAAAAGGAGCTTGCCTCTGTTATTTCAGGCTTGTGGTTGGATCATCCTATCCTCATGCCATTGAGATAGCATGTTTTAAAGGTACCCAGAAGAAGATCTAATTCATCGAACCTTACATGCAAATGGTTGGAACCTGCAATCTGTGAAGTCTTATTCTACTTTGTGCTTAAGATGGTTCTAGCTGAAGACAAATCAAGTTTCCTCCGATCAACTTTTACTTGGTTGTAATCACCTTTCACCTAGTAGAAGGCTGAAGCACAAACAACATTCTAATGATATGTGAGACCAAGAAATCCATAAGTCATTGGCTTTACTTAACATTGATTTACTGAGTCAGATGATGATTGACTGACAATTAAGTAATTTAGAAGAGGGGTATCTGCCTCAGCTTTGTCTCTATTGTATATCTGGTGGTCATCTTAGGTAACCAACAAAACTTCCCAAAGATAACACCTGGCTTGGGAGTACTCTGATCCTTATTTCTCTGTATTCCCATTGGAAAAGTGCACTACCAGTCATAGGCAAACCTACTCGCAAGAGACAGCATTCATTTTCCCACTGGGTCTTGCAGATGTCCTTTCATAGTGGATTCCAGATCTACTACATGATTACAGAACTTATGGCTCTTTGAAGGTTTCAGTCACGCATCATATCATTAATTCACTATTTAATTGTCACCCTACTTTGGTCATAGATACTTTTGTTGACAGACAAATTTTTTTAGATTAGTTCTTTTTTAAAAAAATAATAAAAAAAAAATTGGTGTCCACTTCCTTTAGGAAGTAAAGAAATTTGCTTTAGTCTAAATTATAACAACTATTATTATTAAGAGTACTACTGTTATTATTATTATTATTATTGCTTCAGATTGCCTTCTAGTGGTTGATGACAATGCCCAGTATTCTTTAATCCCCTGCAAGTAGTGAGTTCTGCTTTGTCTCTAGAGGTGGTCACTGTTTTTCTTTCCACACAGCTCCAAAGTAAGCAAGTTACTAATTTTGGTCCCTAATAATTAAAGCATCAACTTAATTTTCACACTTATCCAGCCTATTGCACTTGATATCCTGTTCTCTCAGACCTTGTTTTTCAAGTTCTGATTTGTCTCACAGAGATTATGACAAAGAAATTTTCTGTTCATTGGAAGATATTTAGCCTGATGTAGGAAGAGTTCAATAGCTGTATTCAAATTCTGACAACTATTTTCCCATGTAAGGGATAAAAGACAAAATAAGCATTGCCTACCATTTTCCCCAACTGCAACCAAAAGAGTCACTCTGCTTCACCCAAAATCTTCATTAAATATTTAGCAGACAGTGATTCCAAGAGTGGCTTTGCAATGTCTTGCTCCCTCCCGAAACAAAACACCTGTGATTTTGGAAAACTCAAAAACTTCCATACTGTTGCCTTCCACTAGCAACATGAGAAAAGCTCTTTGTTGTCATTTAACCATACGCTGAGTTAAAAAAAAAAAAAACAACACACCAAAACAACCGCAACACAACAAGCTAAATATAGTAAAGAAGTTGAAACAAGACTATTACCAAAAATAAATAAAAAAGAAGAGTTATTTGGTGAAAGAAAACAGATGTGAATGACAGCTCCAGGCTTAAAGATGCTACCAAAGTATTTGTGCAAGCAAAGGGTAGGCTTTAAAGCCAATATCGTACCCACGAATCTTACGAACAAGTAAGTTAGGAACAGGCCAAGGTAACTGCGTCCTTCCCATGTGACTTTGTATACAACTGAAGCCACCAAAGATTTTCCCTGTCTCCTAATTAGTATTACAAAGTTTTCCTATAAATGCCAATCCAGCCAAATCTCTGCCCTACACATCCATTTTGACCTAAGTAAAAGAGGTTAAGTGAGTCCTACACTCTCAGTATTATTTCTAAAAGGGATGTGTGATACATTTTATGAATAGTTTAAAAATAAATTGAGCACTGTTTCATTGCCTATTGTATTATTACGGATGTTAGGATTCAAAAGAGAAATGTCATCCCATAAAGAAGCATTTTTGAGATGACTTTGACAGATCACAAGCTTTGGTGAATTAGCACGGCTCTAATGATTTCACAGGAGGAATAGTAATGTGAAACTGCTGAGTATCTCGCCCTTTATCTCTGTGGTAGTCACTTTTGCTGCCATTTCCTTTGGCAAAAGACTCAAAGCTATCAGCACAGATTCCATAAGATCCAAGAAAACAAATGTTTGCTCCAAGCAACTAGTGAATTATACATTAAAAAAGCAGTGTAAGAACCAACCAAACCCATACAGTTTGAAGTGAGGAAGAAAGTACATTTTGTTTTTCTCTTAGAGGTCTGTTTGACTAATTTAAGAAAACGCCTTAAGGGCTTCTGAACAGGTCAGATGCAGTGACACTAGCACCCACCATGAGGCATATTTTAATTATAGTGAATATTATTGTGATTGACATACTTCTGGTTTAGACAGGGTGGATCGAGATATTGACAGATATTTAGGTGGATAGATACTTTTTTCAGTCTGGTCTACACACAACTTTTGTACTGTGAAACTAGTATAATGAGGTCTGGCTTTTCCTTGTCTGAGGTAGTTATAGCATTATAACCTTGTGTAAATGTAGTAAATGCAGGAAAAAAGTGCCTTATATTAGCAGAGTTTATTTTCCTTTTCATATGGTTATAAACCATACTGACATATCTTTTATATCTAAAGTCACGGTACTAAAGTGTACTTGTATACCAGAAGCAGTACGGATTGGGTGAGTACAAAATGCCTAAGAATTAAACCTGTTGTGAAAATAATACTTGGAACAAAACTATAAGCTCAATCTGTGAAGTCTGTCAGCAGTAATGCCTTAGACATGCCCAGGCAAAATCAGACTTCTTTGCAAATATGTGTTTGGAGACTAGTGGATAGATCAGCTCTGTTGCTTCAAAATTCAAAGTCTCAGCTTTCTGTCTTGGCTAGGTTGGGTATTAGCATCCACTGCAGTAGCTCCATGTCTAGCAGTGGCAGAAATATTTTTAGAGCATGTGAATATTCGTGAAATTTTCTCCCAAAGCTTTAAAATTTCAAAATACTAAAGAAGAGGAAGAGTAACAGAATTTCTTAAAGGATTGTGACCAATCATTGTGGTATCCATGATGTTAAGTGATGTAAGAAAGTGCAGCCACCTCCTCCAACCACTCCATCCCAGGACCCTTCTGCCTGGCTGCCGGAGCCCAGCCCAGTGCCCGGGGACCTGAGGCCTCTGCCTGGGTTCAACCAGCAGCAAAGCTGAGCACATGTCCTGGAGATACACACACAGAGACGTAGATGTGGAGGACACCAGCATGGCTGGTCGTGCAGACTGCCACAGGCAAGGCAGTGCCTTCAGCAGCACCTACATACAGGACTCACATAAACCACAGGCACAGCCAGCCAAGTCCTCTTCTCCCCTTCGGCTGGAGAGGCAGAAGGTCACTGGTGCAGGCACACACACCCCCACACATGACACCCTCCAGGTTCACAAGCACACACACACTCATGGATCCCTTCAGTACCTGCATGAACCTTCTGTCTGCCCGGTATCCCTGGCTGGATCCCAGGTCCTCTTATCCACTTCATGGTGTCCAACTCACCAGCTAGTGCATGGTCAATGCTTGCTAGCAAACCCCCAGCACTCACATGCTTGTCCCTCATGCACCCCACATTTGCAAGTCCCCCCTGAACACACCAGCATGGACCCCCCCAGAGCACCAGACCTGGACTCAAGGACCCCCAACTCACTGTTGGGTCCAACTTAAAGTTTGCTAGCTGAAACACAAGCACACCGAGTTTGGGGAAGATGCAGATATTTGTCCCCTGTGCCTCCCACTCACTCCAGTAACTGACACCAATTTTCGCTCACACGTATGCAGGTCTCACCAGTAGCTGGCAACCAGTGTCTGCAGCACACGTACACACAATGATGGAGACTGAGATTATGCAGACAGATAGCTAAGAAAAGATTTCATTACAAGGTGATAAGACTGACTGGTCATCAGGAGCAGGGCTCAGCCAGACAAGCATACTGCCTGGTCCCATTTTACACACAACCATCACCTTTTATACCCCCTTCTGTCTGCCCCCTCTTTGTTTCTCCCTGCACGTCCCCCATGGGTCTGTACAGCTCCACTGATTCCCATGCCCCTCCGGGTCTGGGGTCCCTCTGGTTTACAGTCTTAGCAGTTGCAAAGTCCAGATTGATCTACCTGGAACTGTTGCCCTGTGGTTTCTGGATAGCCCATCAAATTACCATGAGGTTTGTTTCTTGTCATTGTCTACTTGTTTACTTTGTCAGGTCTGTGTCTAAGCATATTTTGCTACCGTTTTCTCTTTTTTCTCCCTCGGTTTCCCAATTGACAAGATCTCGCATCTGATAATCTCTCAGGAATAAACATTCTCACACTATCATGTGCCCCCATCAATTAACATGTTTGACCAAGTTTTGTTCTCATCACCCGCTCCCTTATAATTTGTCCCTGTTTGTGTCCCTGCAAGTTCATGTTTATGGCTTCTTCCTTTTCTTAACAACTCTTGCTGTATTGGATAAGGTCCTTGACCAGATAGCCTTAGAGGAGCAGACACTCTCCCTCCACATAACCTTCCACCTGACTAGTACAGTAAATTGTTCTGCGTGAACAAAACCTCATTTATTTTTTCCAGATCAGATTTTATTTTTTACATTTAAATCAGTTTCTGACTTGATAAATGAAAAAGTGAACAAATCCAAAATTTTACATGAAATATCCTTGTATATTTCAAGATATACTATTATAATTTAACATGATGGGTTAGTGAAAAAAACAAACACAAAACCAAAACCCCACCACCTTTTTTAAACAGAACCTCAGTAAAGAAAAAGAATGCCCTTTTTTATATGTATAGCAGATACTTGAACTCATTAAAAGATTTTGTGTAAAATGTGTCTGTAGGTCTCAGTAAAAATTTTCTTCTCTGCAGAATACATGTAAAATTTTCTAATGTCTACATTACTTTAAAATATGTAGCAGACTTTTTATAGCTTTTGATTTCTGTCTTTTCTTAATCATTAGGAAATCCTGAAAAAATTTCAGAAGCAAATGTGTATATCCAAGTTCTCGATGTTAATGATCATGCACCAGAATTCCCTAAATATTACGAAACATTCGTTTGTGAAAATGCAGTTTCTGGCCAGGTAAGCATGAAGGAGTTAGCCGTCAGTTTTCTCATTACAACGAAGATTTGATCTGAGATGTTAGTACTCCCTTTAGTATTGATTACTTTTGTACTGTGCGTACAGGCTGTATTTTACCTATTTCCAAAATTAGTTCTGTTGATAGATGTACAGTTTCAAATTTAAATTTCAGAAGACTGATATTTATTTTTCCCCCTTTAAAACAAAATCAATACAATTTGTTTGTCTGCAAAAACAGGTAATAGAGAAGTATAGACAGAAATCTCCGAAAAAAAGACATAAGACAAAGATTTGTTTCATGTTAATGTCACAGATGTAAAACCTAGGCCTGGTATTTTCAGCAACAGCATAACGTAGCCTGGAAGAACCAGACTGAGACCAGACTGAAACCAGGTTTGTTGTGTTCTTTGGTTAGAAATCATCTATTGTGAGTAGAATTCAAACCCTGTCTAGTTCAGTGGAAGTCTGAAGGTGTTCAAGTCACAGCCCTTGCAACACCTTCTGTAGCTGGCAGCTTAAGGGATAGTTGTATTAAACATCCTTCCCTGGAGGTTTTTTTCCATTTCCTGCTCATTCCCCAGGTGAATGGGATAACATCAGTCAGCTGCCCTAAGACCCCAGGTACGCTGCTGACTCTCCATTTGCCTCCTGCAAAAAGAAAAACAGGATGTTCAAAGTTAAAAAAAAATAAATAAAGGTACAAAATGAGCAACAACAAAAAGCTGCAGACAGAAAACTCTATATGTTTTTTTACCACTTTACAGCATTATATGGACATACAAAAAAAGACCTTTGGGATATCCATGACGGTTCCGTTCAAACGTTTTGCTATGTTTTGATTTCTGAATCACAGACCCTGCCTTTTTACACCAGCTTGGTTTACTTTGACCTTCATTAGTCTGCAGTTAAATAAAACTTTCCCCATTGCTAAAGTAACTTCTTTATAGCTTTTTGTATCCATTTATACGTTTCTCGATCAACAGTTGGTTGGTTTGTTCTGCATCTGGTAATTTTGCACTCTGCAAAGGCTACCTCTGGCTCAGAGGTACTTGGAGCAAGCCGTTTCTTTTGGTCTTCAGGTAACTCATTGACAGATCAAAGTATAGGCATTAAAGCCAATGCCACTTCATGTTCCTTGTCATCAAGACACCATGAATTAAATATGGAAGCTTATAAAATGGAGGTTTGTAACCCATGTTTTGGACTTGTCTGCAGAATAAAAACTCAGGTGATTTGTTTCCCAAGGTTGTTATTATTCCATAGTTGTTTACCAATAAATAACATCTGTATGTTAACATATTAATGGCTACTTTTCAATAACAATTCAGTGTATATATATATATATAAAGTATTTTGAGAATCACTGAGGAGAATTGTACTGTAAAGAATGGTAGTAGTAACAATAATAATAAACTCTTTGAGCATAGGATACAAACCATGACAATAATGTCAAATAGTCTTCTCAATAACAAATGATCTTAGGAAGAACAGGAAAGTGCTACTGAAGTGCATAATTATCACAGTCACAGTTGATGTTGTTTTATTCAATGTTTATGATTGAAAACAGAATTGATAGCTGATATATCTCCTTCAGTGTTATTATTATTTTTTTTTTACTTTTTGCTCACAGAAAAAGGTTCTTTATTTTCATCAGCAAGAAGCCAAAAGGTTCAAAAGTGATTTTATAGACGATCTGGTTGTCCACTGAATAACACAATTTACATTTCAGAAGAATCAGGTTAAGTAGTTGAAGGGCTTAATCAGGACGTTACATATCTTTTTATCTTAGCCATATTTCTGCAATCAATTTCAAACAGCTCAGGAATCTGCTTACATGTTACGAGTTGAGATCAAAGCTTGTATAGATACTCTATCACATTTCAATTTCTAAAGTAGCTGTCTCTAACCATTTAGCTAGAAATGATATAGTGAGAGATATTCTCAGAGATGTTCTGCACTTCTGGAATCCACTTCCTTCCCTGATCTCAGCTTTCATGGGATATTCCAAAACACATTTACATCCCCCAGATTACAGCATTTATGGGAAAGGAAGGAAAGGCACTGCAGAGGGAAAGATACTGTCAAAAATTAAATTGTCGTATTGGGGTGACTTTTTCTTGATGTCTGCCTAGTTTACAATAAAAGCAACATAGAATCATGTGGCAAATAAGTTATTTTTACATAGCCTTAGAGTATATTAGGTTATGATAAAGAATGTGAAACACCACATGAATAGAAATAATTGTTGTCGTAATTATCCAGATTCAGAGGCAGTTAACAATAGCTTCAGTCTAGAGAAGAAGGCTTGGTTTGAAGTTTTGAATTTTCTGAAAGATTATAAAAAGTTATTTGTCTACTTTTATTGAAAAAGTGTTGATCTCCATGTCCCTGTACAGTGGTTTTCTAAGAGTTACAGACATGTTAAGCTTAACCTCCAAAAGACGTTCGAACAAAAGGATTACATTTTGGTCTGTGGGACTATAATCTGAAATTTGACAATATAAATGGATGTAAAGAAGATAGACAGGTGTTTTTTGGCATCATTCTAAATCCATTCATCATATTTATTAGACATTTTGAATAGGTTTTTCACTAGCAGCTTCATGTTACAGTTCTGTACTGTCCTATAGTCCAAAGGTCAGCAGTATACTAACCAAGCTAAAGATTTCTTTTGCACATTGAAAAGCCCCTTTCACTGTACCACTGGTATTAAACACATTATTTTCAAAAGAACTTCAACGTGAATGTTGCTATGCAAAATGGACTTCTACCACAGTTATAACTAGTGGCAGATCAAATAGAACAATATTAATAAGGCATGATTCCCTTTTGATTGGGCCTTTTGACTGTATAAGTGTACGTAGACATGGTAACTGATGACCACAATGTGTTATTAATTCTTTACTGTTACCCTTTATGTGTGTGGATGGTAACTACAGACTGTTGAATTCTAGAGGAAATATTCTATAAAAATAGTCAGAACACAAAGTGGACCAACTCTGTCCCAAAGGTAACACTAAAGGCATCTCAGCAAGAATAGATTTGACCTAGAAAGCTTAATTCGCAAGGCATTAATAAATTAACTCAGCCTGAAACTGCAGCTTGAAAGTTTCACATAAGCTATCAAATGTCTTACACTACGTGTAAGCAAGCTGAGCATCCAGAATGTAACTATTTGTACATGTGGTAATTTCAACCCTTTTGTGGATATTGGTCTTTCTTCACATCATACAGGACACAGATTTCAGCTGAAGACAAACTACACTGAGCACACTTACATTCTGAATTAATGCTGTGTTCTCTAATGCATATTTATTCTGGCAAATCTGAGTTCCTGTAATTTGGGGATCACGTATGAAGTGACTTTGATGTTGCAGCTTGCTTAATAATTTTTATCAGATCCAAATAAGTGACCACGTATGCAGAGCACTTCGAGCTAGAGATAAGACAAAAAACCAAATTTATTTACTCAGTACTTAGCATATAATACAATAATCATCAGCTACAGTGAAAGTGAAGAGTACTCATTTGCTATTACTTCTCTACATAATGAAATGTTGACAGAAGAAAAGAGGGGATATCTTTAAGGATATCTTTAATATCTTAAATTAATATTTAATTCTGGGGGTATACAATTAATGTTAAAAATAAGCAGTTTGCTAAAACAAATCCTTTCTAACAAGTCATGATGTAAAATGATTTTTGACAGCAAAGAAGTGAAAGTGATAGGTTAGTATCCAATGTTTATTATTTCACCTTGTTATGTTCTCTTAATCATTTACCAAAAGCATCTGAGCAGTACTGATAAGAAAATAAATAGCTAAAAAGAAAAAAAAAAAAGGAATGAGGGCATCCCTCAGAGTGTAAAAACACAGTGAAGCTATGAAAGTACCATATGTTCTAGCAGATCCTTACTCTAAGCTACACCTGCAGAGACACTGAGTGTGACCTGTGACATTTTGAAATAGTGGACACAGTGGTCCATGGAAAATTCCTTTTTCTGTTTAATACTAACCATGATTCAACAATATTGTCTCATAGAAGAATGGAAGATGTAGGAAGAGTTTATCAGCACATACAAACAAACATAAAGAGGTACCTAAGTGTCACAGCATGAGTTTTGTAATTGTTATTCCTTTGCTGAGATGTATACCATTTCATTTATAGCTGAGCAGAAGCATCTTACAGTAGACTCCAAGAACTCAGATCAATATTGTGCCAATTTGCTTTTCAAAAAAGAAATAGAAGCCATCAAAACGAGAGCCTTGGTTTTGAGGTAGAAGGTCTACCTGGAAAATGCAGGTAGTAACTATAGTAATGAACATTTTAGTCTTTGACTTGCACTAAATTCTGATGGTCATCAAACTTTATTAAGCAATGAGAAAAGTCCAACTACTTGTAAGACCTCTGCCAATTTGAACAAAACCAGTTCTGTACTCCCAAAATAGGAGGGTGATCAGATCTCTTACATCCTATGAACCACAGTAGAGCTCCTATTGAAGGACGTTGGGTGGAAAACAAAACAAAAGAAACTGAAGTAGAAAAAGAGAGATGGTAAATCTGTTCCTACTTCCTTCCATCTGTCTAATGGGAATGGTAAGACTATAGTTGGGTATGGAAGCACATACAAAGGACCCCAAATTATACTCTCAGAGTACTCTAGCATCAAAATTAATGGTACTGATCATTGTTCAAACAGACAATCTATGCTTTAAATTTAACTTGGTAGAGAGAAAGCCCTTAGAAGCAGAAAGGACTGTAACAAATAAGATTTATCCTTCCTTCTGGACATCTCCATAATTCCAATTCAGTTGAGACCACTTGGGGTTGACGAAATAAATTTTCAATGAATTTTCATCAAAACTATCAGGTAGCCAACTACTTGGCTCCATAACCTGTTATTTGCAAGACAAACAACACCCAGCTACACATTCAGTCCAGAAGAGTTCACAGAAAATCTCTTCCATACAAAATAATTAATTAGTGAGAGATCAGAGATGTTACTGATATCTTAGACTCTCTCACTGATGATACTCATTAGTTGAAAGTGTCCACTAATCAGATGGATGGGGAAGTTGAGGATAGCAGCCCACATCTTTTTGTGACCTTTGATAAAAGGAGGGCCTGCGGTTCCCAGCAGTGATCTCAGTGTGTTGGGAAAGAAACAGTAAATGAGTCCAACCCATCATGAACTTAAGTCAGTTTTTCAAGAAAAATCAAGTAAATTAATCTCATTTTTACAGAAATGTACATTTTCAAATGGACTACTGGATTATTAAAGCTTTAGATTAATGAGACTTGAAATAAGAAATTTTACAGCAATTAAATTTCAGTCTAGTCAATAGAACAAGTGATATGACCTTGCAGAAACAACACTTTATTCACTCTATTTTCTTTGCTTACGCACTAAAATGTAGGTTTTTTTAAAACCTTGACTCACAAGTGCAGTTTTTGAGTCTGTGATACCAGTGTCCCTGGTGAAAGGCTAGAATCTCCTAGGTTAGGTGTAAGCCTAGGAAACCAGAAAAAAAGAAACAGTTTTTTTTTCTGTGAGTGATTTTTCCTTTAGACTTATCAAAATCAGAGCTGCCTGTTGTTGTCCAAATATTTTGTACTTTCATCTGGGTTTTGTTGAATCCGAGTGGAAGTGATACAGTAAGAAATAAATAATAAGATTTTGTCCTGTCCTTATGTTCCAAATATTCCCCCCTTCTAAGGTGAATTCTTAAAGGCATGTGAATATGTCTAGAATAACCATTGGAGTCTTAGGTTTGTTTAGAACACCACAGTACAGATCAAAACAAAGGAAGGTGGGTTTTATTTTTTTGGCTAGCCACATGCTCCTCAGCATTTTATTGATTGGATCAGATACAGATAAAATTCACGGGGACAAACACATTCTGTACGTAAACTAATGGAAGTTAATAATGAAATAGCAAAACTGTATCTAATCTGCAACTGCAAAAGTTTTATGATTTTCAAACATGATAGACTCCAAAAAATACACTTTCCAAAGACATTGTTAATAGCTGGTTAAATAACTATTAATTAGAATGAAAATTAAAAGTATAAAACCCACATCAATAATTAATGCTTTCTCTTTTTTTGGTAGATATGTAGTTCTTCTCTACCAAGTAACTAAACTAAAAGCAAAACAAAACAAGACAATTAGATATGGCTAAGATGTCTTTGTAGATTACTATGCAGTAACACAGTATTCAGTCCAGCTTGATAGACCCTGCCTTGTAGGGACAGAAATACACATCCATACAAAGCTTTTTCTCAGCTGTGGCCATGGAGATGTTACCAACAAAGGTCAGCATAGCCCTTTTTAATTTTTTGAGGTATATGGCAGAATATTATCATGAAAATGTGCTATGGTTCATGTTTTAGACTGGATGCATAATTTTGTCTCTATCGCTGTTCATACTGAGCATATTCTGGGATCTGTATTTCCTTATAAAAATGAAGCCTGTGGTTTATTATCGAAGTAATATTAGTGATCAGTTATTGCTCTTCACTGATTTCTTGACCTGCATGCCTATAATTGTATTTGCGTCACCTTAGCTATTTTGTTTGTTCTGAGGAAATGGAAAAAAAATCCCTTGGGAAACTTCATCCTTTGTACACTCTCACCAGCCACATCACTGAACAACCACTCGTCTCATTAGTGGCAATAAAAAAATCTCAAGGGTCCTCATTTTTCCATAGAGTGAAAATATAGATTTGAAGTAAATTTCATATATTAAAAGGGAACAATGCTAAGAATACAAAACTGCTGGGCTGTAAGCCACATTTCGCACTTTTCTGTGACGATTCCATCAAACCTAGCTTGCTTGAAAAGAAAAAGAGTGTGCACTAAAGTCTTAGATCTTGGACTGAAAAATGGTTTAATCAGGAAAGAATTTTCAAAGGCACAGATGGAAAGCTGTAGTTGCTTCTGTTGACTTACTGGTTTGCTTTTAAAGCGCCGCTCGTAGCATTCAGGTGCTTTCTGGCTTGGGGAAAGTTAAGGCTTCAAGTCCCTTGGGTACAAATATCTACAAGATATGAGATGACTGGTAAAATAGAGCCCAAGTTCAAACTGGACACTGTATTTCTGAAAGTTGGTGGGCTTGCATCAGTTTGCTTTCCTCCTGATCAGTGATGATATTCACTTACTAATATATGCTGATGCTTGCGTCATTAAGTTTTTACTGATAAAAGTAACAAATATAAGCTTTTTTAAAGCAGAAATACTGCTAATTATGTCAACTGTAGTGTGGTTGTTTATTTACAGAGATGAAAGATATCCTTTTGAATGATAACTGTTATTTTTTATTTCATCTTATCGGAGCTATCTGATTTGACATATTTGTAAATGAAGGCTATTTTGCTTTCTTGAGAAAGAGCAGGCAAGAAGTTCCATAATCAATTTGTTATAATATCCAGAATCAACAATTCAGCACATGAACTTGTCACCATATCTCTCTTACTGAAGCTACAATATATCAATTGAATGATGTCAACATGTTTGTGGACTGAAGGAAATGGGTTTTGTATAGAGTGGTTTGTTCAAAAGTAGAATAATATACTTTTCACCTTGAAAAAAAAAAAAGACAAAACACTATATATATGATTACTTTTTTATTTATGGAAACTTCATTTACCCTTGGTCTTTTGATCCAGAAAGTCTTCTACATTTTCTCAAGATTTTAATGCCTGTCTCTCTCAAATATATGAAAAATCAAAGCGGAGTATTTGCAGAATACGAGTCTCGATAAGCCTTTTTGAGTATAGAAGGTGTATATTTGTGAGTGCATAACATGCATTCAATACTTCTTCACAGATCACAGCTCTAGCATCAAGAGTTTCATATGCCTGGTTTGTCCTTTCATTGTTTTAAAGGACAAGTAAATTGTATTTTTAAACATTGCTGTTTACCTGTGTTTCCAGCTAATTCAAAGCATCAGTGCAGTGGATCAAGACGATTCAGCAGAAGGTCACCATTTTTACTTCTCATTGGCTCAGGAGGCCACAAACAACTCACACTTTACTGTCAAAGATAATCAAGGTAGTGTCATTCATGTAGCTCTTTAAGACCTTCCTAATGAAAGATGCATGCTTCTAGTGGTCCTGACATCACTAACTTTGTAAAAAATTTCCACTTAAATAAAAATTGTCATTATAAGATATGAACATGTCATGAGGTGGATTTAAAAACAATAAATCAGAAGTACCAAACAGTTTATTTTCCTTTTTCAGTTGAGTAACATAAACAGCAAAAGACAGTATTTCAAGGAAAGAAAAAATGCTGAGATGAAAAATACACTGATATTCCTCAAAATTTATTTTCTTAATGTAGGATACGGTGGGAAATACCAACTTTCTTGTTAAAATTATCTATTTATCTAACAAACAAGATCGATAGAAAGAGCAGATTGCTGCTACTTCATCACATTCTGTTACTTCATCACTTCAGCAAGACCAAAATTATAAACACAGATAGGAACGTAATCTTGTTTCCTAATACATGTTAAACTGCATATGCTGATTACTGATGACATCATACAAATGTCTTCTATATGTATTTTAATGTTATTCAGAACAGATATTGATTGAAACCCTTATTGAAAGGGTGATATACAGAGGTATCAAGCAAAACCCGTCTGCAGTGAAAACATAAGTGCAATATCTGATGGAATTTCAGGGAAGATGACCACTTAGAGTCAGTCTGCTGAGACTACAGAGAAAAGCTTTTTCAGACTCAGTTAAAACACACATTGTTCTTATTGACTTTGTTAATTATTTGAATGTTCTGGCTAGGTGAATAAATCAATGGAAATAAGTTTTGGAAAGTTCAGACCATGTTAAACAGCGAACTACTTCTCTCGACGTCTCCAAAGTCAGTCAATATATTAATATATATTTCATTTCCCAGCTTCATTGACCTCTCACCCAGTGCCAGGAAGAGATAAGTTGTAACGTTAAGGTCAAATTGTGCGTAAGTTTTGAGCCTTTCCCACCTCTCCTCATCCCGCGCAAAGCCCCAGCAGAGCCACCTCCATGGCAATATGGCCAGTTCCTTTTGGTGGCTACTGACGGGAAAAAAAAAATCTTCTGAAGTATGGTATGATCAGCTCTCAAACTCCCTTTCTGCTGCATTTCAGAGAAATGGCTGGGTGAATTGGGGTAGTCCTAGGCAAAGGCAAAAGTGACTCCACAGATCTGGAACATTTTATCTCCGAGTTACTTTCTGAGCTATGACAGAAACCTAGAAGAACTTAAACATGAGGGAGTTAACTTCAGTAGACTGGATAGATGTATTATACAGATAATGGAAGAAATACTTTTTTTCTCCTATGTACACGTATGCACACATGCCGTAATTCACCCTGCCATGGTAAAAAATTCTGACATGTAAATATTTATGGATTTTTTCTTCTTTCCATTATACACAGATTTAGACGGGGCTAATTTGTTTTGTAACAAGCTGAGTTTCAGATTTGAGTTAGTTGATATGCAGCAGGAGCTGAACTGAAGATGCTTACTGGGTTTTGTACTGGACTGATTTCTAAGCACTAATAGTTAAATACAAAGCAAGGTGAGAGCCTCTAGCAACTTTTCGCTAATTTAGACAGTAGAAGCTCAGCTAGCTCCAGTTTTTGAGTCAGGGAAAGAAATAAAAGAGTATTTTAATGGACTTTTTTCTTGCTTTCTCTTTTTTCCCTTGCCACCTGCTTTCTCTTTGTGCTGCCAGACATATTTTTGAAGCCTTTTGATTGGTAAACTGTCTATATTTCATCTGTGAACTGCTGGATTGGTAGCAGCTGGTAACATGGAACCATTTTAAGAACCAATTAATTAGTCTGAGCAGGTGTCAGGTACTGAACACGGTGGGATTTTTTTTAGCTCTGAACATTAAAAACAGAGCTCCTAGGTCAATTTTTATTACGGCTCCTGGAATACATATGTCAAAAATCAATGCAATTTATTCACAATTGACACAAAAAAACCACCACATGTCAGTGTGTGGTTTTAATTTTTTAACTCTCTTAATATGTAACTTTGCACAGTAACACTGTTTTTAAATAGGTCAGATTCTACTGAAGTTTTATTTTGTTGTTAAAAAGTGACAAATGCGTATCATGCGTAATAATTTATCTTCTAGATAACACAGCTGGAATTTTCACAGCAAAAAGTGGCTTCAGGAGGCAAGAGCAGTTTTCTTTCTACTTGCCAATCTTAATTCTGGATAACGGAACCCCACCGCTGACGAGCACAAATACTCTCACCATCACTGTCTGCGACTGTGACACCGAAGTTAACACCTTCTACTGTCGATACGGAGCTTTCATGTATTCCATGGGTCTCAGCACAGAAGCTTTAGTTGCTGTTTTGGCTTGCATACTAATACTCCTAGGTAAGTACAAGTGTGAGAAATGACTTTGTTTCCCTTTACAGTGGGCTTGGTTAAGTGACAAAGATGTTCTCTTGGCTGGAAGGCTGGAGGTGTTGTGCTATTGAGAAAAATTGCAATAAGGCAAATGTTTCATTTCTTTTCTGTTTTCTTAACTATAATTTCCCCCTCTCCCCCAGTTTTCAGAAAAATTTGAATTCTAATCCAATGTCCTAAAAGTTGGCTCTAGTTGAGTCATGATCCTACTTGCTCCTCCGGCATTGCTAATAATAAAGGTTTGGAAGTCTAAAGTGTGTATTGAGCCCAGGTAAAGCTGAAACAGCATTACACAAGAAAATTGGTTAGTATAAGAATATATTAAAAGGAGCAACACCCCGTTCATTCTGCCTTAGGTATGCCAAATGTAAAGCTAGGATCAATAAAAGATAATACAAGAAAAAGAGAATCTGATACTCCCAGAAAACAACTCCAGAAACAAACAGGGAATTTCTCTGTCAGCTAATAAGGTTGCATCTCCCAACAGCCTTTTCTCCAAATGTTGGACATCTCCTCTTTGTTCTCAAGAGGCACCAAATTAACGTCCGTTACACTTGGGAGCTTGTAGATGTGAACAGTGGGTTTGAGAGCATTTGAAAAGCGCAGGAGTTGTGCGTGTACCTCTGCAAAGGGTCGTGCATAGCTGGCAAATGGCACTGCATGGGGCTACAGCTGCTGCCAGATGTATTGGAGTGGGAGCACTCGGGGAAACAGCTGCTTCACCTGGGGAAGCACACAGCTATCATCACTGCTACGATGCATTTACCTTTTTTTTTCAGCAAAAGGATATTCCTACAGTGTTTGATGAATGATTTGATGACCCAGACACGTTATAACAGCAGGCACACTGCACTAATCATTCACTAAAACTTAAATATCAATCCTGGAACTCTGTACCTGTCTGAGGTAGTGAGGCTAAGGTATGGTAGTTTCTGAGGCCAGGGGAAAAAAGTGATAGAGATGGGTAGGTTTGTTTTCCAAGGCAAAATGACTGACGTTAGAGCTTGGTCACTGATGATGGTCACGGGCCTCAAGACCACATTCAAGCTGACGCTAATAAAGTAACCGGGAAAGACTTCCAAATCCCTGTTGCCAGTGTAATAATATGGCATATCCATATTATGCCACATAGCAGTATGTTTCATAAAATGCCGTCTCCAAAAGTACCACAAAATGATTGATGGATTATGTTAGTAAAACTATTTTTCCACTAATGAAACTAGAAATAAACAACTCCAAAGAAAGAAAAGGAAGATAGAATTAGGATTTAACTAAGCAGTGTGCTATCAAATCATCATTATAAATTGTGCAAACCTAGCATAAATTGCTTTTCAATAAAATTCTAAAAAAAAAAAAAAAAAGGAAAAATAAAATCAGAATTGAAACAAGAAAACTGCAGCACAATATCTAGTTATACAAATATAATGTCCAGAAAGAAAGAAGTAATAATAACGGAAATTACATTGCTTTAGGAAACAAAATCTTTCAGTGAAAATTACTTTCAATGTATTTGTTAATGAGAGCAGATACAGCACTAATATTTTCAACTGCCTATATCAGTGAAAGAAATACACACAATTTTAAGTAAACCCTTTTTTTTTTGGCCGTATGAAGGATATCTAGGTAAAGAACATTCTTTTTTCTACCCTCATTATACATATACAATATGACCTCTACTAGTCTATAAATAACAGCATACAACACTAAGCATATCATCATTAACTACAAGAAAGCTGAGGCTTGAAAATGGAGGCTTGCAGCTCTATTCTGATGCTGTATTTTGATCTGCTATAGTAGCAACGGAAGACAAGAAAAACAAGTCCAATAAAGCTAATGGAATTATTTTGAGTTTACACCAATGAAAAAAGAAATTTAACGAGTTAAAAATCACCCATATTCTCCATTCTGTTCACAAAGTTATGGCTTATTTTCCTCAGCATAAGTAATAGAAACTGGCTTTAATTTTTTCTGTGGAGTTAACCTCCTGACTGAATGTCATTGAAATTTCTCCTAAAATGGAAGCCTATAATTTAGTCCCATAGGCAGCACACATATCTGTTAATTATGAGTCAGCATCTTCATATGGCTTTAAACTCTCAAGATTAGGTGACTTGTAGGAAACTGCAGAAACAGAATGGCCTACAAAAAAATACATGTGTTTTTATTTATCCCTACAAACACATTGAACAGATAGAGCAAGGATGAGAACAATGGAAGGGTACCTCATAATTATTATGTCTAGATGGAAGTACTCTTGGTCAGACACCACCCATTTCTTGACTCCATATCAAAGTCCAGGGATGCACTAGTTCCCCTACTTCCATCTCCTAGTTTCCAACAGAGAGAACAGAAACATATGATTGAATTGGTGGTTTTTAGACTTGCCTGCACTTCCAGAGTCACCTTATTTAAATCTGAGCTTTCCTTGTCCAGAGAAATCTTCAGTAGTGTCTCTGGAAAGCAGCCCCCCAGATGGAAGTCCCTGCCTTAGACCTTGCAGTCAGCCTGAGCTTGCAGGCAGGCCAGTGTGCATTTCAAGTTTTCTTTGAGTGTTGCTGGGTATCTGAACCTGGTCACTTTGAGTTATGCACTTAAGGGACTGAGGATCAGACGAACTGTATCACTGCATTATCCAGGCCATCAGTGGAATCATTCATCAAGGGCTTCTTGTTTGCTTGCAGGGAGGTCCTTTCTCCAGATGGAATAAACCCTTGGTGTTACTGGGTCTATGCATATCACAAAAGTCAAAGCAGGGATATAGATAAATGTATTAATCAGAAAGAAGAAGAAACTAATCTACCACACTCTTTATAGACGCACATATTTTAAATGCATTAAACCTTTGAATGTGTTTTTTTAATTATTTAAAATGTAGCAATAAAATATTCTATACATAATATGTTTGCCAGTTATATCTGAAATCTAAAGTTTCATTTTTTCCATTTTCCCATATCAACATGTGTACCATTAGAAGAGCTCACCATGCAAAGCATTTCGAGAGCTGACACTATCTGGGGTTTGTAAATATATAATAACATTGTAAAAATTCTTGTTTTTAATGATTTCAAATTTGGTGATGGTATCTCCAAATCAAATGAAAAAATATGCAGTAAATATATAGAAATAAATCACTACTTCAGGTCCCTTATATCCCTACATGAGGTAAAATTGTTGGTAGTTGTATCATGTTATGTGCCAAGTAAAAATTTCCAGTCCACAAACTACTTATTAAATAGAACTGCAGTAAGATTTAGATAAAAACTGAAATCATTCACCTCTGTGAAGGTCATAGACTATTTCAAAAGGATCGTGCAACTAAAAATGAAATGAGGTAGGATTAAAAAATAATTAAAAAAATTTTAAAAAGCTTTCATATATGAGAGAAACAAGGTGTTCTGATTCATGGGCCTTGGTAATAAGTACTACTACAACGTCACATAAATTTAGTGGTAGTCTTCAAATTTCCAAATCGGCATAACATAATTGAACCACACCCTGCATAGTCTATGGAACAGAATGACTCAATCAACTGAGGAGAATCTCTCACTCATTGCTTCAGTTTTCATTTGATCTTCCTGGGACTTTGATCTGAGAGAGAGTGAGAGATTAAGAATTTAAATTCTGAATGTGAAATTGATATATTATGTGATAAACCAAAGCAGTTTCAAAAAGCATAACCTGTGTTTCCATTAGTTCCAAACTCCCATCTACCAAAAGAACTGCTCCATTTCATTCACCTGCTTTATAAGTCCCTTTGTGGCCATTTTCCCACCACATACTATGCTCATCTCAAAACCATAAAATCTGTAAAAATTACAGCTCTATAAATTTGTTAAGATTGCTTCGCTTTGCAATAGCATTGATATTAAGACACTCTACCATTTTTTAAAGTCTTTCCAAGCACATTCAAAGTCTCTGGTTCTGTCTATTTTTTCCTTTCTTTCTCTTTTCTTTTCTTTTCTTTTCTACTCTTTTCTTTTTCCTTTTCTTTTTTCTTTTCTGCTTTGTCCTACTCTTTTCTTTTCTACTCTTTTCATTTCTTTTTTCTCTTCTCTTCTCTTCTCTTCTCTTCTCTTCTCTTCTCTTCTCTTCTCTTCTCTTCTCTTCTCTTCTCTTATTTCCTTTTCTATTCTCTTCTTTCCTTTTCTTCTTTTCTTCTTTTCTCTTCTTTTCTCCTTTTATCTTCTTTTCCTCTCCTCTCCTCTCCTCTCCTCTCCTCTTCCCCCCCCCTCTTCTCTTCTCTTCTCTTATTTCCTTTTCTATTCTCTTCTTTCCTTTTCTTCTTTTCTTCTTTTCTCTTCTTTTCTCCTTTTATCTTCTTTTCCTCTCCTCTCCTCTCCTCTCCTCACCTCCTCTCCTCTCCTCTCCTCTCTTTTCTTCTTTTCCTTCTTTTCTTTTCTTCAGTGTTCTTTTTGGCAATTGTAGCCATAAGGCAGCAGAGGAAGAAGTCTCCCTTTTCAGAGAAAACAGAAGAATTCAGAGAGAACATTGTCAGGTATGATGATGAAGGAGGCGGTGAGGAGGACACAGAAGCCTTTGATATTTCAGCACTGAGGACTCGCACGGTCATGCGAACACACAAACCTCGGAAGCAGGTCACCGCAGAAATCCACAGCCTCTACAGACAGTCCCTGCAGGTTGGCCCTGACAGCGCAATCTTCAGGCAATTCATTTCAGAAAAGCTTGAAGAAGCAAATACAGATCCCAGTGCTCCTCCATACGACTCACTTCAGACCTACGCGTTTGAGGGGACTGGCTCCTTGGCAGGATCCCTCAGCTCTTTAGGTTCAAACACGTCAGACGCGGATCAGAGCTATGACTACCTTACAGAATGGGGACCTCACTTTAAACATCTTGCAGGCATGTACGCTTCCCATAGATGTGTGGGGGATTAGTTACTCTTTGGTTTGTTGCTTCATTTTCCCAAATCTCAGCAACGAAAAACAACTGTGGATTTTTAAAAAGGAGATCATCCCATATTTAAGCAGGAAAAACAAAAAGTCCAAGTAATTTTTTTTTCTGGAAGATCTTGGACTCAGAGGTCTTCTGAAAAATCACACCATGCATGTCGTGAGGTGAGGGGATGGAGCCTCCTGTTTGAAAATCTCCTGGTTATTTGGGTGCCTGAATGCAAACTGTGCTGCTTTGGATACCTAGGTCCCCTTCTGGGTACTGAAAACTTGGGTCCAACACGTACAAAAGGAGGAGTAGATGTCACAACTGGATATTGTAAATATTCTGTCATCCATAAGCTTTAAACTGTTTCCAAAGTTAAGACAGACTTTTGCTGTTGCAGTTGAATATATTCATTAACCAAAGTTAAACATGCGTATTTGTATAATGCTTCATTATATAAATATACTTGTGTTAAAAAATAGACCATAGATATTCTAATACAATTGTCAGAAGTGCACACAGAATCATCTATTTATTGTTCTTAGGATGATAAAACTAAACCAAATGTCTTTTCCTATCAGTGTAAAAATAAAGACCTATTACAACATCAGCAAGAATTTGCTGCCATTTTAGTTTTTAATGGAGCTATTGGAAAATGTATAAACCAATACTTAATTTAGCAAAGAAGATAGGAAAAAAGAAATCGGTTCAAATTAGAATCAATATTCAACGTAAATACTGCAATCGACCACATTATATATTACTGTACTTCGAAAAAAATGCTATCCAAATACAGGCATTTGTCCTTTTATTAAGAGTTTAAAGGATGACTGATTTACCAGCACAGATTTATTTTTTTATTATGGAATATAAAATTATCTGCAGTAGTCAGTTTTTTTATAACAATATTAAGAATCTTTAAAATGCTAAGCTGATGGTTATAAAACTTTATGTATAATATTAGATAATAAGATAATAAAATGCTTTAATGTTAACCCACTTCTGAAAATGATCCTGAATCATTCTGCAAGACTCAAGTCAGACTTCAAAATTAATTTCCCACTGTATTTTTTCCAAACATTCCAGAAAGAGTACAAAGCACTCTCCGAATATTTCTTTACTCTTACTTAGACTACTACCCAACAGCAATTTTGGATCTGAGGGTCATCAAACATGGTCAGACATCAAAAATGGTCTGTCTGAAAAAAAACAACCTGCCTGGTTTTTATTCACATTTCTTCCATCAGGTACTTATTTTACAGAAATTACACTATGTAATCAACCGATACATTTCCACAGCTAAAAGCTGGCATCAGGATAAAGAAAACTATGCAACATGTTTCTTCTCCCTCCTCTCATCCCCTTTTGTTTAAATAAGATTTTAGGTAACAGCTACTGAATTACAGAGAGCCAAGCAAATCCTATACAAACAAACAAACAAACAAACAAACAAAACCTAACAAACCCAAAAAAGCGTGTAACATATAGGCTCTGCAATGTTTGCAACAATTGATTATCCCTGAAGAAAACCAAGGCATGTAGGTTAAGTGGAAAGGTGCTAGTGCAGAGTTTAAATTCCTGCCAGCTAAAAATACAACATGTAGAGGAGTTTAAAAGTCAGGAGAGACTTCCAGAGTGAGGTCTGGTAAGGGCAGAAACATTATTTATGATATTCATAGCTGGAGAAATACGGGGGGGAGTCACCCGACCAGGTGCAGATGAAGCAGCATCTGCTTCATGAGGAAAAACTGGTTCTTGCCAATCTCACGCTAGGACGCCGGTATGCGTGAGCAGCTACAAAACAGCCCCAAAAGATGTACAAGTAAAAACATTTTATTAATGACTCTAACATTTGTGTTCAATGGCTCTTAAACAGATGTGACAAAATAACTTTTATTTGAGATAGATTGTACATATTAGTAACTTGCTCCACAGACAGGAATAGAGAAAGGGAGAACTGTACCTGCACTGGTTGTTGGAGATGGTGAAAAGTACATTTTTAGGATTAGGTCTATAGATTTATGTGGGTTATACCCTAAACAAATCCGTATTCCACAGATGGTCTCAGTGGCATTAATAGAATTCCTCGTGCTTTCAGGCTGTATTTAGTACAAAAAGGATAACAGTGTCTGATCCTTTCTCAATCCAGAGATTTTGTCCATTTATGTGCGGAAATAGCCTTGAACACTCAACCGTATTTTTACTTACATTATAATTTCTTTTTACTGTAAGGCTCTTTAACAATGAATATTTTTTGTAACCAGTGCATATCGCTGTCATGTAATTTTTGTAATCAAGGTATGCTATTGTCAGTAACTTCCATATGAATGAGAATAATGACCTACAATGGATCTTGAATGATCTTTAGCTGAAAAGCCATAATACACTGTTTGCACAGCAAAGAAAGGGAGTGTTTTGCTCTGAAGAAAGAAGTTATTCCTAGCCGCTACTGGCCCATGTCTAGTTAGGTTCCTGGTATTCAATCTAAGTCAAACTTGTCAAATTAATTCCACAGGTAGAAAAAGAATCACTGAACAGACCTAGTAACTTCACACTCCTTTTAACATACTGTATTTAATTTATCTGAACAATGTCTGCAAAAAGGTTTTGTACAAGTGTCTGCTTATTTGAAGGAAGTAAACATTCTGAGGAAGCCAAAATTAAACACATAAGAGACATCACAATAGTTAATAGTATGAAATTAATAAAGGATAAGTTATAAGCCACAGTTCCTGATCATGAGATCTATTAAACCATGGACTGGTTTTCCCAAGAGAATCCTCCATTACCTTTATCTTTTAAAGTTCGTAACTAACTAGAATTAGCTATGCTATTGGCTGAAGTGAGGAGTGCAGGTATGGTACCAGATGGTAAATACATATTCAGCTGTTCATGACCTGCCTGAGGGAGTACAAGGAAGACTTACTGGCTGGTCAAAGGCAGCATGATCATACACGCTGCTTTTCTCTATGAATGCTTTGAAGAGATGTTCCTGTATATTTCCTTTTCTGTGACATGGTACTGAGACAGGTTAAGAACTGGTGAAATACCTGGCAAAAGATCAGCTTCCTGTTTTGGTTCTTGCTCATAGGCATTCAGGGCGTTGTGATCTCAGTTTTACTATTTAAAAGACATAGGAATGAAGGCTACGCATGTATTAATAAATGCTTAACATTCAGAGGTTTGAAGTTATAAAACAAAAGAACAAAATCACTTGATAGCACCTTGCAGCTTCAGACTCATTGTAGTGACTAGAAAATGGTATTTTGTTTATTGATTCACCCAAACCAAAATGTTTTCATTTGATTTTCAGTATGCATATCACGATGTAGGTTTTTTATTATCCCGCTTGCCACTGAGGATAATCTTAGTCTTTAATTCACATAATTTTCCTACCGCATTTTCTCACAGATACTGTCATTACACTCCTAGCTTTCCTTTCAAAATTTGCATTGGAAATGTGGTTGTTTTAACACTCATGCTTAACTGTATGGGGTAACCCTGTCAGATGAGAGTAAAATATTTTTGCAAAGACAGTGTGCATTTTATGTTTCAAAGTCAGATCTAATATATGCTCTCTGTGGAGTAGAAGTTGAAGGAGATTATGTGATTTTACATTCTGGCAAAGAATACATTTTACCCTTGATCCAGAATATGAACAAATAGAATACAAGTCATATGAAAAAAAAAAATCAGTAGCTATTAGTAAAGTCTGTAAGACTTCTCTACCAGAAAATTGGTAAACCAATATTCTATAAAGAAAAATAGAGTGGATTAATGTTTATAAAAAAAGTTGACACATTTTACAACAGTAATTTCGATGCTCTCATATTTATTCAGAAAAAAAAAGAAAATCTTCATATATGGGTCTATATCAGTCTTACGTCTCATACACATAGTGCAAGGAACAGTAAGATCTAGCTATAGTGCACAAAAGGATAAAACATACATACAGAGAGACTGCTTAGATCAGTATGGAACAATTTACCTGCAGCAAATAGATAACAGCAATAGTCAGAAATACGCTGGAGACTCAAGAGGATGTCTGCCAGTAAAGGCAGTTAGATATATGGCACTAAGAGAAATATTCATAAATATAAGTAGGAACCATCACTATTTCACCAAACTCTCCAATAGTAGAAACCGAAAGAGGATATCAATGGCTCTTAATTCCCCAAACTTTTCAATTGTGATTTAGGTAATGCTTTAATAATATTAAAGTTTACAACTTAAACAATACTCCACATGTGGAGGTTCAAATAGGATTGACTTGAGGAGAAACACTAACATCTGCATACCTATATCTGACCAAAAGGATAGAACAAAGTTATTGGATTAAAGCTCAAAAGAAGGCAAACCTACCCACAGGTACATGATGGATCCCTTCTGACATTGTTATGAGTAGATTAATCTCTGTCATCACAAATTCCTCTGAAAAGAGACTTTACAAGGGACATCCTGGACAACTGTTTTAGTAGCTTAGGAGCTGGAACAAGAATTTTTATGTACTGATTCTGAATGTTGCACTTACAAATGTCAAAAATATCTCCCATTATTAAAGGTAAGGATACCTGAGATAGACAGATGCGAGAACTGGATGACCTTAAAGACTGAATAATAAAAAATGGATAAAATGTAATGGCAAAAATAAATATCATCCACTCTGGAAACAGTTCTTACAAAAAAATCTGCTATTATACTGGGCACTTATACAGTAAAGTAATTAAATAGGACAAGGATGTTCTAGCTGCTAAAATAACTATGAATTGCCAACAAGATTCAGCCTAGAAAAGCCAAAAAAAAAATAAACTAAAGCTGTAGTAGGCAATACAATAGACAAAAGAAAATGTTGACCATGAAATTAGATTGAGATTACATTACCTAAAGGTTTAATTACTTGAAAGCTCATTCTCTTCTGTCAGATTCTGACCAGCCACACTAACTGTTTCTAAAAGTCACACATTCATTTAAACAGTAATAGAAAGGTAGTTCCAATATTAATTATTGTTAAAGCCTTTTCATAGGTCAAAATCTTGTTAGTAATTTATTATTTATTCCATAGGTACAAACTCTTTGGCAAGGCCCGACAAGGTGTCCAACAGATGTAAAAGAGGTGATAAAAGAAGTTATTGTTAAACACCTCCTTTTATAATTTCAACAGTCTAATTCAATATGCACACATTTCATTATATATTCAGTGAACTTAATTTCAAATGCCGATTTACTTATATTACTTATGAATTCAAAATATCATTGCAATGACTTCACAAATATTTTACGAGAATTCTTAAAGTGACTTTAGTAATACTTATTCAGGTTCTTGTTCTCAAAGTAGCTTATTCTCACAAAAATCTTACTCCGCTTTTGCCATCACTAAGTATAAAAATATCTTAGTTAGCTTCTAAAAGCATTTGCATCCACTGCAGTCCTTCTCACCCAGCCTTAGCCACCTAAAAATTGGTGTGAGTTATCCAACTTCCTTCCCATCCTCCGGCATCCCAGAAGTTCAGGGCATGCTGGACACTCTCCAGGACTGCAGGTTGAGAGCAGCATCCTTCCTTACAGGACCAACTTAGACATGGTAGACCTTCTGCAGCAAAGAACTCCTGATAATACATCTCCTTCATGTCACTGAGGACTCTAACCCACTGATGAATCACCTCCAGAACTTCATCTGCTTTGCCCGATCTGGTAGGGGTGTAAGGATTCCGCTCTGTCTTCTTACCTTAACGCACATTTGGGTTTATTTTTAAGAACCTAATAAATATTTTTTTCTTTGCCAATAGTTTCTGTCAGTCTTGAACGATTATTATTGCTTTATAGTATTCCACTAACAGCTAAAGGTTTCCTAGTCAGCTCCTTGTGGAGATAGCTATTCTGCACTCACAAATGTCAGGAAAGGCAGAGAAAGAGACAAGAAATCAAGGTCAAGGGAGGTCAAATGGTTCACATAGCTGGTCAGCTCCTGAGCTGGAAACAAGTTGTAGATCCTGAAACATTCAGTCCACTGCCCAACTCCCTGGACTACAGTTAATTTTTTGCAGCTCTGCTTGTGCTTTCTTGGTGAATAATAAAGTCACTTAAAATAAAAATGCTATGTTCACCTGAGTTGGTCTGTTCTGGTTTTGTAGGTCACTTTGAACAACTTTTTGCATGTCACCATTGTCAAACCAGGTGAAAGTAATGCAACTGCTAGTTTCTCGTTTATGACACTTTTTCCCAACGTAAACTAGATCAAAACTGCATGAGTGGCTTTAAAAAAAAAAAAAAAAAAAAAGGCAAGTTAAGAGTACAGCTCAGGGAAACACTTTGTCTTGTTCTCTCCCTGATACATAACTTATCTAGAGCCACCTTTGCCCTGTGGCACTTTAAAAGAAACAGAAAGTCTTAGTAAATGTAGATCTCTCACTGATGCTTTCTTGTTTGCTTTTTTTTGCTGTCCAGGAAAATAACTTTGTAATGCAAGTCATTGTGGGGACTGCCAAAAGGCACCAAATAGCTGTTGTAGCAATCCACTCTGGAGTCCCACTTCGTTCCTTGGGGACGAAGGAGAACTTTGCAGCTGTTAGTAATGTTGATATCATGGATTAGGTTTGAGTAGCAGGGTAAATGGAAAGGAATAATACTTCTGGACACTGAAAATTGCATCGAGTTTGTACCATCTTTCTAATTATCTTTTGCAGTGTCCAGGACATGAGTTAACTGTTCCTGACATTCCGTGTAAAATTCACACTTTTTTGGTTTACTCCAAAGATCATACAAAACAATTTTAGCTTTCCAGGTTTCTCCTCCTTATTGATTTACTGGCTTGTAGGATTCTGACACGTGTGCACTTCTTCCTCTGAGCATTTTCTTGATGTTCCTTTAAAAAAAAAAACAAAACAGAATAAAGGTTTGAAAGAGCAGGAGGGAACCAAAAATCAGCAATCAGGTAGAAAGGCCACTGTGGAATGCAGTTTGAAACGCAATCAGGAATGGATCTTATGAGGAGTTCTATAACTTAAGCTGTAATAATAGAAGAATTTGGACCTGTATTTTCCCTTTGCAGGCCACAAAATACCCTTATAGACACCTAACTTCCTGCTGTTGCAGAGACCTGCGACATCAGAGATGTTTTCCATCATCTCGTTCTCTTAGTGCGGCACGTTACAGATATTTCACTGTTGCTCTTAAGCTCATGATAGTGTGCTGGGAAGTATTTTGTAACCCTTACTAGGGAGCTGATAATGGGAAAAAAGTTTCTAAGACAGATATAACCAGACTGGTTACATACAGACCACCTGATCTCATACTCCTGTTGGTTTTTATTATTATTACTATTTTTATTTCAAAGAATTTGACAATTGAAGTCTGACAGTTTAAAAATATTTAAGAACAGATATTTCTTGTCTACGGGAATGGTTTAAGGAAAAGATAATCAAACCTTTATGCTAGTTTGCACAGAAGAAAAAAAAAAAAAAGTAAGAAGACAGAATGCCCCTTGATTCTCACAGTGGACCTCATCCACCCCAACATCTGCTTGGAGAGCAACACAGTAGGGTGCAAGCAATCCAGGAGTTTCTGGCATACCAGGTGACAGTGGTTTGATGTATAAATCGGACAGGCCGGTTACAGGACTAATCCTGTGGGCTGGCTAGGAGGTACTGTACTCAAAGCAGAAAAACATCAATATGATTGGATGAGTGGACTACAATGTGGGTGAGAAACTGGCTAAACAACTGGGCTTAATGGGTTGTGGCCTACACTTCACCAGTGTCCAGTCTTGTGGTGTTCCCCAGGCGTTGTTACTAAGCTTCGTGTTGCTTATCGTCTTCAACAATTCCTGGGGCAATGGTAGGGAGCGCACCTTCAGCAAGTTCATAGACAACACTAAAATGGGAGGAACATTCAGTATACTGAAGGGTAGGGATGCCCTCAAAAGGTACCTAATGACACTAGAGGCACAGGCAGCAATATGTTGAAATGGTAGGGAAACGTTACTCTATGACTGTTCGTAGGTGTCCTGCTCTGACAAGGGTTACTTATTTGTATGAATGATAGAATGAATTTGTTAAGATTTACATAAAAAACCAAACAACAATGAAAACAAGAGATGTCCAAATACCACTAGTGAACTGAAAGATGCAGCAGCTGTTTGAACGTGGAGCTTCACATGCTAATAGGACACTCGTCGTCATCTCTTTTGCTCAGGTAACTCAGAAGGGAAAGCAAAATGTTAGCCAATTTAACTTAGGAATAATTTTCTCCAAATGTAATGGTTACATCCAGAAATATTCTAGCTGAAAGGAAAGGTACACAGTAAGTAGCATAACCGTCTGCTTATCTAGAAAGCTGTTAGTACACTGATGAGCTCAAACTATAGGCTTTCCATTTGGTTTTTTTGATGATTTAAGAGGTGCAAACAACTTTTTGCCAACACTGTAATATGCATATGTAGGTAGAGAAAGCATACAAACTCTGTTTTCTTGGATAAATAACATTGTCCCAAAACCAACAATTCTTGCTTTTTTCTTTGTTTGATCATAGGTAGAAGCAATAAAACATATGAGAATTGCCTGACTTCCTGGGAATTTAATATTGTCTGCCATTTTTCAGAAGTTGGCATACCCTAAAAAATACCCTACTAAAATCAGAAATTGTCACAAGTCATCTTTGATGACAAAAAGTAAAAAAAAAAAAAAGAAAAAAGAAACAAAAAATCTTTTACAGATCTTGAAAAGCCATTACAAGGCAAGCTTTAGAGATGAATCTGAGAATCAAACATCAATTTTCTTTCCTCTGTGATTGTTTTAAAATGACACTATACCTCTGATCCATCCTCTGAGCTTTCAAAACTACACATGTGGCAACAGTGTAAATAGAGAAAAACATAATTTTCTGATGGAACAACTATTTTCTTCAATGCTGTCTACACTTCAAGATTTTAAGTTAATCTTTGAGCACATTCTAGGCAACAGTCCAGCTCAGTCTGACATTATAGCTTTCAAAAACTCCCTTCTTTTGGTCTCAGATGCCTTTTTTTTTTACTGTGCCTGCTTCCTCATCAAAAAAGCTAATTAACCAATTTGCAACACATGTTCTAAATCCCTACCACCTGAAACTGATATGCTGAAGCCCCAGTGCATACTTAACCCTATCCCATGCAAAACAAGTAGAAAATAAAAAAGTGCTTACTGATTTTCTGAGAAGGTTTTTTTCTTTTCACTGAGACAGGATTTTCATCTCTGAGCAATCAATCATCTGTATGGTGAGAAACCATATTAGAAAAGTCCTTAAAATAATGTCATTGTGGGCATATTTATGGTGATTTTTTTTAAAGTATGGGGCTATTTACTGGTGGTAATGTTTCATGCAGGTTTGCTTAGGCTAATGGATGGGGGAAAAAAATCACTGAGCAGTTGCACTGCTGGAAATTCTGAGTGTCTGTAGAAGCACGTGGGCTCATTAAGACTATACCTATATGCTTTAACCCTGAGCAATTTTATAGATAGTTATACTGTTGAAACAATTCTGAAAATGTTTGCCTAACACTTTTATATTAGTGTTATTCTGCATTGCTGGACTAGCCTAAAAACTTTATTAAGAATCCTATCAGTTTTTTATTAAGTTTCTCCGCCTCACTGCAAAACATCAGAGTAAAGCAGTAGGACTAAACTCTTGGTTTTTTAACCACTACACTAATACGTCTTCGTTGTCGCAGCGTGCTATTTACAGTGTTGAAAGCTCTTGTCAACTGAACTTATTTTGCAAAGTTACTGAAACAATCCTAATGAACTATAGCTGGGTCTGTTGGCTTTATTTATTTATTTATTTTTCTGCTGATTGCAGAAAATAGTTTTTCATCTATTTAAGTAGTGAATTTTTATTGCTTTACAAGAGACCTGAAGAGCCAGTGCTTACTGAGAATTACTGCACAAGCAGCTTCCACTAAGTAGATGATTATATACATCCTTTCATGCTCCTATATTAACTTAAATGCTGATTATTGTGGTTCTTTTTCATTTTCTTTCTTTCTTTTTCCTTTTTTTTTTTTTTCACTTAAGATGGTTCATATGGGTTCAAGTCTTAGCATGTAAAGCATAGACACGCCACTGTAGGGTCTACTTTATATACCACAGAGCTTATTGGTGGGAAAATCCTGATATCCAGGATTAGCTTCACACTGTGATTAACTTTTCAGTGGCAGCAGGATGGGATTTTTAATTCTAGGTTTTAATAAGTTTATGTCAGTTATCAGTTGAACACTTTGGTTAGAAATACACTATTCTCATATGAAATGTCCTCCTTTTTTCAGCTTCTCATAAACCAATTCTGCAAATAATTCTTATTCTTTCTTAAAGGATTCATTTCAAAGTAGACTCACACAAGGCTTTCAAACTTCAATATTTCAGTAATTTTTGTTTCCAAGTAATTTCTCTGTCAAATCACACAGAACTGTTAATGCAGCATCCACTGTTAAACAAAACAGGCTTATGTGTGGCTTCCCTATACACAGGGGTTCAGCTGGGGGAGGAGAGGAGAAAAATGGTAAATAACAAGGACCTAAACGTCGCTGAAGGTCTTCTCGCAGTTTTGGGAAATGGTTGGCTGAAAGCCTGGCACTGACTTTGGGACATTAGAGAAATAAGAACAGTCGTGCTCTGAAAACGTCCACCTATGTGGTTCTAAGGGGTGACTTTTAAATCCCAGGCTGACCAGCCATCACCCAACAGCAGCCTGGGGCACTGAGTCTGTAAAAGGCGCTGAAGGTCTTCTCGCAGTTTTGGGAAATGGTTGGCTGAAAGCCTGGCACTGACTTTGGGACATTAGAGAAATAAGAACAGTCGTGCTCTGAAAACGTCCACCTATGTGGTTCTAAGGGGTGACTTTTAAATCCCAAGTTGACCAGCCATCACCCACAGCAGCCTGGGGCACTGAGTGTGTAAAAGGTGACTGCTCTCTGGTTATGAGATAGTGATTTTATTTTTTGTTTTGATTACTCTTCTGCATGTGATAGGCTTGACAGTGATACTCTTCTTGAAACAGATATGGATCTGTTGTAGAGATCTGAAGGCCTAGATAATCCAAGGTCATTCCATACAGCTGGGTTATTTTGTCTCAGAAATACCCATCAATTCAGTTTGATTATAAGATATTCAAACTTGCATCCTCTTTTTTTTTTTTTTTTTTAACCTGTCCATCCTACTGTAAGTGCAACATCTATCTTTCTCATGAGTTGCTTTTACCTCCAATTACTAAAAGTGTAGTCATGGTAAAGCTAACAGCTAAACCATATCATTAGTCTGGATACCGATCCATACCCTTCAACAGCTGAAAAATATTTACTTTACTGCATACATAGAGGCTTCTGTGCAAGGGACCAGGAAGGCTTGATGAGTTCACCAACTGATACCCAGTGCAGCATAGAGTTGTGTAGTACGCTGTGCTGTAGGAGATGTTACTGGGAAGATGGCAACAGAAGCGTGGTACAGGTAGGAGCCTGCACAGGAGATGTTCCGCTCCTCACACCCTGGTTCATGTGTATGTATGTGTGTACAAATAAATAGATAAGTGCAGAGTATCATGTGAATATTCCCACCATCCCCTGAGCTGTCCAGATGCCAGCCAGCAGTAGATATTGAAACCATATTACCATTCAAGCACAGAAATAAACTCTTATTAGGATGAAAGTATGCTAACTTGGTCTAAACCCAGCTCCAGAATCCTAACTGGCTTATGTGTGGCTGCCTTGTCGTATCGACATCTGCCTGCCTGCCCTTCTCTGCAGAGAGATGCTTTGATATGAGCCTAGCCCTGACTTACTCTGCGAGGCTTATTACGCTATTAAAGGTCAAATTCATAAAAGCAGCTTCTCAGGGGAACAGGCATTAGTATTTTGTGAGTTAACTGTTTTAACAGCATCCAATAACACTGCGAATTGCAGAAGTGGACCTTCCATTATAAATCACTTGTTTCTTCAAGTGGTGCCCTGTTTTCTAATTAATTGGTCATATAAGACTTATAGAAACTCAGTGCGGAAATTGCTGGAAATTATGGGAGAGTAGTTGAGCACTTCAAACCAGCTATGAAAGAACAAAGGTTAAATTCTGCCTTTGAGCAGTACTCATGTCAGCCAGACTACAGCCTGAAAACATTTACTTGTGAAATAAACTTCAGCTCTTTTTACTCTGTACAGAGCATGGAAAGCCAGATAATTTACTGCAGTCCAGCAGATGCTTGTTTTGTTTTGTCATTATTATTGTTATAAATAAAAAGAATGAAGAATAAGTGATTCCAGCCAATGGAGAAATATTATTGCTTTAAATGAAGAGCTCTGAAATACTGAACAAATTGGGAAATCAAACAAAGAGATATCATTACTTTAAAAGATCTCTAAGAAAAAGAATAAAGGAAGGACTTTTATAATTAGAGAGAAGAAAAAAAAAAAAGGAAAGAATAAAAGGAGTTATCCTTTGTTTCTCCACCACAGTGGGTCTCCCACTGTTCGGGGGCTGCAGTGGTTTCTGTAGGAGAGCCAGAGGCCAGAGAAAGGGAACTGTAAATGAAATAACCAGCTTCCCCTTAGCAGAGGTAGAGCTTAGGAGTGGCAAGAAGCATCCTCTTCATCCTCCTCGTTGGGAATGAGATCAGAGCTCATGCAAAATGCCTTTCTCTAAGCAATGTGGTCCATAGGGAAGGCAGATGCGCATTCCTACAGCACAAGGGTGCATGTGGCAGCAACTTGTTAGCACTCACCCTAGAAAGCAGTAGACTTCATAAATTAAGGATACTTGTTTATGGGGAGGGCAAGGGAGGAGAAACCCGCTTTCTGTGTGATGGGGACAAGTTTCTATGTTGGTGTTCTATACAAAAAAACCTTGGTTGTGTTTTATTTAACACTAGAGGAACAAGTTTTGAACTATTTCTCAAATACAAAAAGTAAGATTTGTTCTGTTTGCATACAGTGTTTTGCCCACTAAGAAAGGCTAGAGAATGAAAGCAGAGACTGTTTAGCCTAGTGAACCTCAGGCTGTCTGGAGACTACGTGGTTTTCTGAATAAATCTCACTGCCTACATGGTAGTTTGCTTGGCTGACAGTAAGTTAGGCTTCATGATTGATCTAAAAAAACCAAACCTAAAGCTTAAAAAGTTCAATTGATAGCCAGAAGAAACACTGACTGAACTTCTCTAAAGCATGATGAGTTCTGCCTGTGCTGTCTATGTAAGGGGAATAAAGAAATTCCCAAATATTCCAAAACACCACAGAATGAAATTCTGACAGAGGCTCCTGTGCAGTTGGCATCTTTTCCCCTTACACTGTTTTACAAAATTGTACATGAAGGGTCCATTGAGTCCATCAGGTTGCTTGGCTGATATCCCAGGGCAGATAGTTGGCGCCGAGTAGGAATGACAAATTCCGGTTGTTCAGTATGTGACAGGATTTTTATCACCAGCTATCACAGCTGATGGCACTCGCTCATTCAGTTTCATTGAAATGATTCTTCTTTTTATTCATGTTCTCCATAGTGGAGGTTTCTGGGGTGAGGTGTTTTACAGCTATTATATCAGCTCCATATATATATATATATATAATATGTATATGTCTTCCTAAAGAAAATTTCAGACAATGTCATGACATTCATTTGCGTTTGTCAGGTATGATGGGATTAGAGTATAATCCCAGAGAAGAACAAGCCAATCTCACTCTATGTTAATGGTTGTTTTGCTGTGTTTCTCTTCCACTCATTCTACGCTTTCAAGTGTTGGCTTCAATATTAACTTCCTCCTTAATATTGTCTTCTCATTTCAATTGGCATTGCTTTTAAAAGACATTAATATTTTTGTTCTATTATATATTAACATCTGTCTGTAGGAGGCAGCTGTCACAGTAGTATTTTCATTTTCCTTTTAAAAAGAGATTAAATACTTAGTTTTCATAAGCAAAAGCTTTTTAAGGACAAACCATTGAAAGATCAAACATTTCAAAGTTTTAAACTACGTAACTGAATATTTTTTTTTTGTATTTCTGTTGTTTTTTTTAAAAAAAGTTTTGATCAGAAAAACAGAAAAAAGTCACTAGAATTGAAAAAATCCTCCAGGAAAATGTTAGTTTAAAATACAAAAAGCTTTTTTTTTTTTTTTTTTTTTTCAAGTTATGTGTAAAGTCTTAACATATATCTATACTTTATTCTTTTCCCTCTGAAAATTTTGTTTCAGTTCAGTAATAGTTTCTCCGACTTTGAGATTTTGCAATATTTGTTTCTACCTTTCAGTCATAATTTTTCACTCTTCTACTATTTCTTCATTTTTTTTCAGAAGAATGATTACTATGTACAACACTTCTTATGAGTTTTGTGTTATTTAGCCATTGACTATCACTGCCATATCTAGTGTTGGTAGGGGAGAAATCTTCTAGGTTCCCCCCCCAGCTCTCCACAAGCCACCTTTAAAGATCTGCATGAAATGCTGAAAACACTCTCATTCTATTTCACAGAACAGATATTTGAAACTGATTGTCTTACAGTGCTATACTTCCATAGAATGGCTGCGGTCAGAAGGGACCTCTGGAAGTCACCTGGTCCAACCTCCCTGCTCAAGTACAGACACCTGGAGTCGGTTGCCCACGACTGTGTCCAGGTGGCTTTTGAATATTTCCACAACCTCCCTGGGAAACCTGTGCCAGTGTTCAGTCACCCTCACAGTAAAAATGTGTTTCCTGATGTTTGGAGGGAGCCTCCTGTGTGTCGGGTTGTGCCCATGGCCTCTGGTCCTGCCCCTGGGCATCGCTGAAAACAATTTGGCTTTGCGCTCTTTGCAAATTCCCTTCAGGTATTGGTACACGTTAAGATCCTCCTGCTGAGCCTTCTCTTCTCCAGACTAACCAGTCCCAGCTCTCTCAGACTTTCCTTGTATGAAAGATGCTCCAGTCCCTCCATCATCTTTCTGGTCCTTCGTTGGACTCTCTCCAGTATGTCCATGTCTCTCTTGTACTGGGGAGCCCTGAACTGGACCCAGCACCCCAGCTGTGGCCTCACCAGTGCTGAGCAGAGGAGACGGATCACCTCCCTCGACCTGCTGGCAACACTTTGCCTAAAGCAGCCCAAGATACTGTTAGGGTTTTTTGCCACCAGGGCACATCGCTGCCTCATCTTCAACTTGGTGTCCACCAGGAGCCCCAGGCTCTTTTCTGCTGGTAGGCCCCCAGAGCATACTGGTGCTGCCAGCACATACTGGGGAGGTTGCTCCTCCCCAGGTGCAGACCTTTGTACTTCCCTGTGCTGAGCTGCATGAGCTTCCTGACAGCCATTTTCTCCAGCCTGTTGCAGCCCCTCTGGATGACAGCACAGCCCTCTGCCATATTAACCACCCCTCTCGGCTTTGTGTCATCCACAAACTGGCTGAGGGTGCGCTCTGCCTCATCATCTGGGTCATTAATGAAGATGTTGAAGAGGACTGGTTATTGGCCCCCAACCAGACTTTGTGCCACTCTCCTCCTGAAAGGAGGCTATAGCGAGGCGGGGCTTGGTCTCTTCTCTCCGGTAACTAGCGATAGGACAAGAGGGAATGGTCTCAAGTTGCACCAGGGGAGGTTCAGGCTGGACATTAGGAAGAACTTCTTCACTGTAAGAGTCGTTAGGCATTGGAATGGGCTCCCCAGGGAGGTAGTGGAGTCATTGTCCCTGGAGGTGTTCAAAAAACATTTAGATGTGGGGCTCCAAGATGCGGTTTAGTGGGTTTAGCTGGCATGGTGGCATCAGGTGTACGGTTGGACTTGATGATCTTTGAGGTCTTTTCCAACCATAATGATTCTATGATTCTATGATCACCATCCCCTGGGCCCAGGCGCTCGCGCAGCCAGTTTTCAATCCACCTTGCTGTCTGCTCATCCCTACTTCATCAGCTTCTCTATGTGGAGCTTGCAGGAGACACAGTCAAAAGCCTTCCTGAAGCCTAGGTATACAATATCCACTGCTCTCCCCTCATCTACCCAGGCAGTCGTTTCATCGTATAAAGCTATCCAGTTGGTCAAGTATGGCTTTTCCTTGGTGAATCCTTGCTGACTACTCCCAGTCACCTTCTTGTCCTTCATGTGCCTGGAAATGGTTTCCAGAATTAGTTTTTCCAGGATTTTACTTTTTGTTTATGCTCTACGTTCCACTGTGTTTAAATGCCAGTCTTACAGTAAAATCTCATACAAGTCAACTTTCAAACCTCTAGAGGAGTACGAGTGTCTTTGACACAATCTTGATTGATTTTCCTATCTGTATAACAGGGTAAACAGTACATTACTGCTTCATATGGAACAGAATAAGTTTATTTTAAATTGGCTGCTGAATTAAAAGTATTCTGTAAAATCCTTTATTTTTTTCTTTCTTCTGACACATCTAGGCAAGTGGAACAGCTTTATCAGGCTTACATCAATTAATTTATTGTACAATTTGACCCAAGAATATGTTAAAATAGTGCATAATATAAAAAATCTGGTACATTTAGAATATACATTTCTGTAGCTGCTAGATTGTAGAAGTGTCATATTCCAAGCTTAACAGAATTCTGGAAAATTATCTAGGATTTCAAAGAAAGAAAATAATTAGCTCTAACTTGGCATTCATTGAAATGTCTTTCCAGTCATTTATAAAGGCATTGATTTCATAGACTAGCTTCCAAATTCATGTTGGCAGTAACCGTTAACACCAAATTCTAAACATGAGAATCAAGTAGTGACATCACTAACCTACAGAGAATCTGGGCAATTTCCAGTAATTTATTTACAAATTTCAGATAATTAATTTGATGGAAGGCTTGTCAGTGTTCACTTTTCATATCAAATACTGACTTCGATTAAAATTGTCTATTTTGGAGCACTTCAATTTTGCCTATCCACCATCACAAATAATGAGGGCAGACAGAGAGGGTTTTTTTCAGGGAGTGGGTGGGTGGTGGGTGGTTTTTGTTCAGTTTTTTTTCTCTGCTGACTTCCAATAAATATCTGATGCTCATAAGTGGTAGTATCTATTACTCTAAAGATATCTTCATTGGCACTTCTAAAATTACCATGTAATGGCTAATACTATAACTATTAGAGGAATAAGCTGACAATTATTATTTCCTCTCCTTCCCTCCATTTTTTGTCAGTTTAAGCAGTTTTTAGGTACTTATGTTATTTTTCTAAAGCAAAGAAGGTTTTTTATGCATCAACCTAAAAAGTAACATAGTTATTAAAAAACTCCTATTGTATTCTGCTTGAATAATAGTTGGCAAAACTGTCAGCTACATGTTTACTGCATGATCTTTGGAATTTTTTTAAAGTTAGAAAAAACGCAGCTTGAATTTCATATGCCTGATGACATATATGTATCTGGTGGTTAGAGGGGGCAAAACCAATAAAAAAGTCTTCTGACTCAGAGACTGATGAAATCTAATACCGAAATCATTGATAAAAAACGAATGTGGAGCTCAACAATGCTGGCTTTGTTGTCTGTGTTTAGTGTCCTTATCACTCAGACCTTCATGAATGTCTGAAATGACTTCCAATATCAATGAAAGAAGCTGCACCACCCGAAATTTCCTCTCTATAGCATCACTGTAGCTATACAAAAACTAATTACATAAAACGTGAAAAGGATACTTGTTTTGTCTCATTAGTACATTTTCAGTAGTATATTTACCTCTTTGACTGGAGGATTTCTGCCTGCTACTTTTGCTTCTTTTATTCATTATGAGGAATTCAGTTTAGAGAGGAAACACAGCTCTCCAATAAAACCGTAACAACCACTATTGCAAACAATCTAGTAAAGTCAAAGAGATTATTCGATATACTTCTCTTTCAGCTGTTTATCTTTTCTGAGTTACTAGTGATTTTCTCCACTAGGTCAGACTTTTAAAACTTAAGATTAGCTTCTGATGAAACTAAACCTAAATTTACAATTTCCACTTCAGCATGTTTAGCATTTTTGTGTGAAAATTCTTGTGCCTTTTTTTTTTTAATGTTATTGCCACGTTTTTATAATACAGTATAATTGAAATATTTTCTCCCTTTTTTTGCCGACTTTGCTTTTTTTTTTCAGTCCCAGTGTTGTGATTCTCTGGTTGTTCGTATTTACCTCAAACATGTTATTTGCAAGACTAGATGAGAGAATGGGAAAGATTTTCATAACTCATAGCTTAAGCTGCTTCTCTTTTTTGGTATTCTTGTCCCATGTAGTCTATTTCTACCTTTCTATTCTCTATTTTTAAAATTGTGCTTATTCTGATGATGAGATATTGGTAGTTAAAAAAAAAAAAAAAGAATTAGGAAAACTGTTTATCTTCTTATTTGCAGAATCAACCAATTAGCACCTACCATATTAAACCTGAACACATACTAATTATTTTTCTTTTCAAGAAAAAGGACATGTTGCATTTGCAGAGCTGTGGGGTTTATTCTGTATTTGGCATTACTTTCAACATTCTGCTCTCAATTCATGTGCAACTAAATGTGTTCTCAGCAGCAGTTATATGATACGTGTGCAGAGATAAATTTCCCTTTTATAAATGTACTTTTAAATACATTAGTATATGTCCTAGAATGCCAGTCATGGCTGATCTCCTGTTGCAGTTAATAGTAAGAAGTTGTGATCCAAATGACAATGTCTGCTTCCATGACTTCACATGTTAACAGCATTAAGAAAATACCAAACATTGACTACATATATAAAAGGCCTTCAGAAAAAGGAGACAAACTGTTGGATGTATCTTCTGAGTCTTTGGTGTGACATTTCCTGTTAGAAGTGGTCTTGCCCTTTGACTCAGACCTAGATTTTACTTTGGGGACACCTGAAATCGTGCAAAACAGGGACAAGGAGAGAGCTAATGATTTTGCAGTACAGGCTCGCTTCCTGGCTTTTTTATATCGTAGTGCATCATTAGAGACCAAGAGGAGCATGTTTTTTTCCCTATGAAAATAAGCTGGTTTTGTAAAACATAACTGAAAATTTGTCTTTCAGCATGACTAGTACGCATGCGAACTCAAGCATTCCAAACTGATGGAGAAATAAATAGTATATAATTAATATTTATTTTTTTTCTTAATCTAAGTTCCAATGCCCAAGGAAAAAAAGTAGTTTCAGCTGTGCAAAATGATCTAGTTTCTTTGATAGACGTTATTCTGCAAGTTAGTCAACACTACCACAATTTTGCCTGATATTTTAGAGATTCCATCTCTTTGTAGAGATGCCACTTTACTGTCTTCTCATTCTTTATGTTGTGATTAAAATGCTGTATTGCTTAGATTCTTGAAGTCATACAAGAATGGCAAAGCATCAAACCTTGTAAAAGCACTTTGGAACTTTGTCAACACAGATTTTAGGAAAAAAAGGTGATTTGTCATCAGTTGTTAGTTAAGACAAAAATCCTGTTCTCAAGTCTCCAAAATGATATAAGATTTGGGAACTAAACCTCGTAGCATGTAGGTTGCAAGCCTGAAAGGAGTTGGATAAGAAGGGTGGACAAAACATCCACTGAGATTTGTAATCTGTATGCAATCAGGCTGCCTGTAGCTTGGAGGTTTAAACATAATCTATAATGTCCTGCACACGTGTATGATCTGTAGTGTCTTGAGGCATAAACATTGAAATTTTTTGGGATCCTCCTGCCTGAAGCTGGCCATGTAACAAGATTACAAGACATAATACGTGCATAATGACTGAACCATAGTGACAAGGTATGACTCCTTTAGCCAGACTGTAAAAGAAGTGGTGTTTGGCTTTACACAAAATTACCATTCTATTTTTCTGTACTCTGTGGCTGGAAGTTTTCCCTAAATCTATCTCTTAAGCCTTATTTTTGTCCAGCCAGTGAGGGTAAACATAAACTCAGCCTCAAGCACAGATCTGGGCTTCAGAAATAAAATATTGATCTGTACAGGAATATTTCAAAATCTATAGAAGAATGACACCATAGGGGAGGTAAATACAGCCGAATAGGTCATAGTTATGCAATTTTTTCTGGTTTTCCATTACATTTAATTTTCATTGACTTTGTTTTCCAAATAGTTAGACATAAGAATTATTTTAAGGTCTTCTTAATAGGAACTGCTATCTTGTGTCCATTGTAGCAGTTCATCTATGATTGTATTCCAACAAAGCACCCTGATACCAGTTTCACTGGAAACAAAAGCAGGCAAACAAAAAGAACTCAAAAAAACAGCCACGCAGGCAAACAAACACTGAATTTATTTCAAAGTTCAGTATAAGCTTATGTTCTTTTTCTAGGAGGTGAATGAATAAAAACTGAGAAAATCAGATGGGTGTGATTTATTGGTAGGAACACTTAAATGTAAACTAAAATTGTTTTTGAGCAGAAGGCTAGAGGCATAGTATTATTAAAGGAGTTGTAACTCTTTGTTGGACTCAAGAGACCAAATCCTCAACCCCTTTGAATTTGGAATTTTAAAAAGTCTGGGAAAAAGAAAAAAGGAAATTAAAAGATTAGAAGGAACACTACTCTAATGTTGTTCAATATTTTGCTACAGCTCAAGGAAGGCCCTGTGGCTGAAGTCTTGCTTCTAATGTTATGTTCCCCTTCTAGGTTGCATTTTATTAATGTTCTCTTTTGTACCACACTGCAAAGGAACACAGAACTTTTATCTTTTATTTAAATTAATGAGGCGTACATTTCAAGACCAGGCTGGACAAGGCTTTGAGCAACCTGGTATGGTGGAAGGTGTCACTGCTCATGGCATGGGGGTTGGAGCTAGATGGTCTTTAAGATCTCTTCCAACCAAACAATTCTATGATTCTATGGCTACTTTACTAGGAAAGGTCATCAGAAGAAAATATTTTCCCTTAGAAAAGCAAACACAGGTTTGCAAGCAGATTTGATTTTTGTTTCTGGATCTTCGTGGCTTGTTAGGTGACCTTTGGCAAATTATTTGAAGAGCTTGTGCAGAAGTTCCCGCATTTTTATGCTATACTGGTATTTGTAAAGTAACCTCTGAGGTGCGTTGCACACCTTCATTAAAATCTACATTGTGACAGTGAAAATTCAAGATAATAACATGTAATTTTTTAACTAATCAAAGGTTCTTGGATACATATCTTCCATTCACTTCAGATGTGCTGAAGCAATATCTTGTAGCTAAAAGACATTCTCATCCAAATATTTTAGACAGTGTTTGGTAATTTGAAATTAATGGCTCTCCATCTGAACCTGAAACAAACTCAGTCTTCCCCATAAAGATTCAGTCTTGGAACACACCTATCACTTCATACGGCACTCCTTTCATTACAGGATAAAAACGTGGGGATTTTCCCACACGCTAGCACCCGGGAAATTGCTCATAGCACCACAGCTCTGACAAAAGGAAAGCCTACCATAGGAAATATCCCCAAAGCTAGTTGAAGTAAAGTGTCCATCCTATGAAAATTTACAAGTTAATCAGAATTTCTCTAAACTTACAAAGTGACTTTTGATACAGTAGTTGCAGATGTCTTTCTCCTATGTACAAGGTGTTTGAGAACCCTCTGTGCTCTCCTACAGACATCTGAGACCCTGGGACTGTATGTGTGAAATGTGGGAGCCAGCTCAGCAGTCTGTCCCTCTCACCTTCCCTCCCCATCGCACCTTCCCAAAGATAGTGTTATTGCCAAAACCTCAACAAACACTCTGTGAATTTCTCAGGACTGTTAGATGTTCATAAAAAAATATGTTAATTGAACAAATAAACAGTTTATTTCTATCAGATCACATAATCACAGCATCACAGACTGGTGGGAGTTGGAAGGGACCTCTGAAGATCATCCAGTCCAACCCCCTCCCAAAGCAGGGTCACCTACAGCAGTTGCACAGGATCACGTCCAGGGGGGTTTTGAATATCTCCAGAGAAGGAGACTCCACAGCATCTCTGGGCAGCCTGTGCCAGGGCTCTGCCACCCTCACATCTTCCTCATGTTCAGGTGGAACTTCCTGAGTTTCAGTTTGGGCCCGTTGCCCCTTAACCTGTCGCTGGGCACCACTGAAAAGAGCCTGGCCCCATCCTCCTGACACCCACCCTTAAGGTGTTTATAAGCATTGATGGAATCCCTTCTCCGTCTTCTCTTCTCCAGGCTGAACA
>NW_009622479.1:54813-55488 GCF_000690535.1 Cariama cristata | reverse complement strand
TCCTGTTTTAGCCAAACCAGGACAGTACCTAAACTATAGATTACTGAAAACTGGGGGAATACTTTGATGTAAAAAGATAAGCAAAAAGGTGTACTTCCACATATCTGCACTCCCTGCGCAAGGATTGCCACCACAGAGAAAGAACTGAGTTGCACCAGTTGGCAGCAATGGCATCAGTATCTGCCACCTTTGCAGTGGGCCATGCATGTTTCACATAGCTGAGCAGACAGAGTTCACTGTCCAAACAGCTGTTCCCCATCTTCTCTGGGGAAAAGGCAGTAGGCCAGATATTTTTCTGAACATACTTTGAAGTAGCTTTACCACTGCTATTGGTATACGTACCATAATTTGATTTAAACAATTTGTTCTTGCAAAGGGAACTGCAGCCAAATTACATGGAGTTCGGGAAAAATGAGACAATGTCATTATTTCCCATTTATTACAATGAGGAGTGGACCTGGATGTCCTCATACTGCAGCAAAGCAATTACCTGGATCCATGCAAGAACTTTATGACAAACTCAAATTCTGTTATAAGCAGTATAACTACCTGTCTAAAACCCCTCATCTTTGATGAAAATATGAATCTGATAATAAATTTTGATTTTTAAGGGTCATCTTTTTCTAAAAACAAGGCCTCCATTTAGGCTAGCCATGATTGCTGAAGCTTTATTTT
>NW_009622479.1:10122-54782 GCF_000690535.1 Cariama cristata | reverse complement strand
CCTACAGAAGAAAAGGAATCTTAAGTCCAGTAAAACTCAGGATAGACGACATTGTTTAATTTTCACCACCCACAGATGCTTCCTGAATTAAATACCAGGTCTGAAATCTATTTTCGTCCTTGTACATCCCTGTCTGGCCCATTGGTAAATTCACTTTGACTCAGCTCCTAAAATCCATAAAATAGACAGAGATAAAAACATTTCTTCTTTTTTTATGTTTAAATTATTGACTAGGGAAGCCACAAAGTGGAGGCAGGTAAGTTCAAGGGCAGCAAGACACTAAATGTAATTGCATGTGAAATATTAGAAAATATTACATAAACATGGCATGCACTTTTGAAAGTCTAGTTTTGGTTCCATTGAGGTTTTGTCTGGGCTCCAAATATACATTCATGTGCTGCTTAAGCCCATCTACTGAGCCACAGGTGACAGAAATAATCAGCATTATTGTTAAAGTCTTTTTTGGACTTCTTAAAGTAAATAATATTGTAACCAAGTGGAAAAAGGGGAGAAATAGGTATGTGTTTCTAATGAACCTGACTAAATAGCTGGCCAGAAAAATTATGTTTTAGGACCTTTCAAAATAAAAAGCCCAAAGTCCAAAATCACTAGCATTGGATCTGCAACTACCTCGCTAATTGTCTTAGTAGTGCCCAAATCATGAGCCCTAAGGACTGCTCTGCGATCCTAGAGGCCATTCATCTTCAATGACCAAAAATATAAGGGCTGGAAACCATTCTAAAAGCTGAAGTTTTTAAAAAAGCATTACTTTTTCCACCAGTCTGGCCAAATCTCTGCTCACCAAGAATCTTGAGTATAAACATCAAAACCAGCTTTTCCAGACAGGCTCGTAAACAATTACAGCTCCTAAGCAGACATTAACCTCACTTGCCATATCACCGTACCACTTTACTGTTCCAAACTATTGTCAAGTGCCAGTATGCTTTCTTTTTACTGCTATATTACTCTGCAATTGCAATGTGCTGATGTTATTTGAGCTATTATGATTGGTGGATAAAGAACAAAATGCTGACCTCTGAGTCAAATGATCATTCATGAGTAATGCAAGTAGGTACTTGTCTACTGCTTTTGTTTCTCAGTATTATTCCTTATTTTCATCCATCTTGTATTTGTAAAGATGTAGTATGCCTTTTACCTAGAGGCAGGTAAAAGCCTTTAAAAATCTTGCTCAGTCTAAAAGGTTGTTTCAGTTATTGTCGTAAAAACTTTTTGCCAGTGAGATTTCCTGCTCTTCTGATTTCTCCCTGAAACATGGAGTACATTCCAATATATTAGAAATAAGGCTTGGATTGTCAGTGAAATGAAATCTCAATAATTCTTAACTATCCCCTAAATATTTGAGGGAAAACTAATAAATATCTAGGAATGTCAAATCCTTGGCAATAGAAACCTTTTAATATAGAACATTTTTTTAAAAATCAAATTCTAGAAAACCTGTCCTCTCTCTTTGGCTATCCAACTGTCACAAACCTATACTAACATGTTCTCTCTGTTTTCAACTTTGAATGCAATTCCCTGTCTATCTTACAGTAAATATAAGCTAGAACCTTGTATTTTCTTGTAGATAGTACTGAATTCTGCTAACAGCGCAAAAAAAAAAAAAAAAAAAAAAAAAGCCTCAGGCCTTCTTCTTATTGGAAGTCTTGCATTGATAACTTCTAATTATTAAGAAGTACACTATTCCTAAAGGAAAAGCATAAACTATGCCATCATACCAATTCATCTTATAGATTTCCTGGCTGGGTATACTTCTTTCTATTCTTAAGACATTTCTCACCTTGAATTCACCTTTAGTCTCTGACCTAGCATTTCTAGTCATCATTTGTATTTTCACCCTAGTAGGTGACACTAAAATCTTTAAGAAAAATGTGTAGAACAATTGTGCTTTCAGTGTTAATCTGCTTTTAATGGAGTATTTGCTTTTAGCAGTCTGAAACAGTCTCCTTGGCTTGATCTCGTTTTAATCTAATGCATCTGGAAAAATGGTAAAAACTTCATTCATTTGCTTTGTGAATGGATAAAGCATTCCTTGCTCATCTTCTGTGTATGTGCATTGGAATAAACTTTATTCATTTCAATCCAATATTCTGGAAATTCCTAAGTTCCAACATGTATTTAACTGTTTGGATAGTACTATTATCTCCCTCATTTGTGAAACTCCTTTGCACACTCCAAAAGTACCATTTCTATCTACTTCCATGTGGTAGGTTCTTTCTTGGACATTCTGTGAAATGGACCTTGTTTTTATCCAAAGCTCCATGACTCACTTCTATTTGTGGAAGATTTTTTTTTTATCAATGTTAACATTTTATTGCAATCCAATGAACTGTGTTTTAGTTGCCATTAGCTTTCTGGATCTTACCTGCATTTTTCTTGACTCAGCTCAACAAAGTTTGATCAACTGTCAAAGGTTAGACTATTGCACACAGATAACCTGTTTTGTAAGAACAGAGTAGTTTCTAACTGGCTTAGTTAAAGGCTTGCAACTTAGTTAAAGTTGTTCTATATGCTGAAGTTCCAAAACATTCACAGGAGTTTCTAAATAGCTAAAGAATCTCATGCTAAAATAAGATGGGCAAAAATGACTGTTTTATTTAGCATGTGACTAGATATTTACAGTCTAAATCAGAATGCCAAATGACTTCTAAGCTGGTGACACCCTTGATAATCAGGACTTGCCAACACATGACTAATGATCCAGTACAAACTGTGCTCGCCTAATTTTTCAGCTGTATAGTGTTTTTCCACATTAGGTTTTTTTCCTATATTTATTTTTTTTTATTTGAAGTTTTCTGGTCAAGCAGCTGTGCATAGCAGGATGCTGACTCCTTGGTTCTGCAAGAGTGATTTATAAAGGTATCATACAAAGGCACATATCTCAGGATCCTTATTCAGTTTTTACTCAACTTGGTCTGAAACAGATTCTTATTATAGTTGTTGCATACCATTAAAATATTTGGTTAAAAGCATATCCGTGAATTGAATTTTATGTTACTCCTTCATGCAAAACATATCCTTAGTTACATCAAAGTGTTTAAATACTTACAAACATGAATAGTCCTATTGCTTACTATTTTATCTCACTGACTCCACTTTACTCCTGTTTTTAAACAATGCATTTCAGTGGGCATTGCTTTACTTAAGTTAGATGCCTGTTTAAACAATTTCCTGATGTATAGCCTAATTCTGTCCTTGTTACATGAATCGGGTAGTTCATTTGATTTTTAATCCACAATAATTATTTTAATTTGACTGACAACATATCTGTTGGAGATTAATTACTAATTATCATTTCTCTTCTTCCCTTCATAATCAAAATCATTAGTGTCATCACTTTGGGATCATTTTCAAAGACATGTTGCACTAAACTTGAATGCTTAACTATCAGCACAGTGGCAGTTGCTCATAAGTGTTGTCATAGTTTTCAGAGTTGCAGTTTCACAGAACTCTAAAAAAAAATCTGTTTCAAAAATGACAAGATGAAGAAACAAACTAGAAAAAAGAAACAAGGAAAGAATGGGCCATGAAATTAACATTGATAAATAAAGTTCTCCCTTTAACTGTTTCTGTGTGGAAAGCATTGCATCTACTTTCCTTGCTTCCAGTACCCAGACCCTGATAAAATGAAGATGTAAGCCAAGTGGTCTGTGCTGCTAACAAGACTTCCTTGAGATGAAAAGTCTTGGAAAAAGATAGATATGTTCTTATATATCTATGCTTTATGTCCAAATGGAGGTGCTTTGAGCTCGAAGACATTTTAGATGTCCTGATGACATGTTTTCAGGACATCCAGATGCAGGGTTAACGTCTATGAAATGAGACCAAATCCTGCTGCTCAAGGGACAGATGTACTCCAGGCCTTGAAGAAGGCAGATTTCTTCACTATGTCTCCCTGTCCTATTGCCCAATACACTGTGTATTGCAGAGCCCACTCTCAGCTGCCAAACTGTCTCCTTTGACTGAGACAAACCTGGGAGCCCATCTGAGAATGTTCCCAGGACCAGGCATCTACATTTAGGCACTGTCACACTCATGGGTGCAGAAAAATTAGAATTTTTTTTGCAAACGGTCAGGACTTTACCTTAATTTTGAACCAGCATTAATACTATTAATTTCTGGGTAAACTGTGGGATGGTAGGGCAGAAATTTGAGGTTGTTTTTCTCCTTTTCAGTTTTTTAAATGAAAAAATATCTTAAAAAATAAGAGCAACTTCCTTAAATCTGTTTTATACAGTGTCTTAAAAAAAAAAAAAAGGATTTCTTTTTCAATGACAGGTAAAAAGTAGTAAAAAACCGGAGAAATAAAAGCAAAGTCTGTGCAGATTTTCCTTTATCCTGACAGATAAAGGGATATATAAGTACTGTTGTCTTCCATTGCTAAACTTCCCTTCCCAGGAATTTGGAAAAAATGAGGCTCCGCCAGAAAGATACCTTTTATAAAACTGTAGGACTTCATTAAAATTTCTGGCTTGTTCTTGAATTTTTCCAGTGTATTCCTGGCTTTAATTTTCTTTGGAATCATTTTTAACCATTTGAAATGGTCCGTTTCAAGCTGGCAAAATAATAGTAAGAATGATAAAAAGTATATGGACATTTCACTGAAATGAAAGGCACTTTCCATCTTCCAAAACCTGTCTGTCAACACAGAAGAAATATGCAAAAAATGTGAGACAAACAAGCCATATGTTTTGCTTTTCATGCATCTGGCAAAAATGTGATTTCTTTTGCCATGTTTCTCCTGTGATGAGAATTTATTTCACAAAACTGACATCACATATTTCCTCTCAGTTCTTTCCTAGTCCTCCTATGTGCCTAAATCGGCTATTCCACACTTTCCTTTTTTTAGCATCCTAGTGCATTTTCTCTTATACTCGGGTCATCATCAAATCTTACTGGTCCATGACATTACTAAAATTGCAGAAGAGTCTTTGATCCAGCAGGAAATGTAATGAGATCCAAGGGCCGAAATTGTAAGAAAAACAGTATAATAGCTTAATAGAATGGTTTATTAGTGATTTGAATAACCTACGTATAGCTCTTCAGCATGTTGAGTCTTTTAGGCTATCTTGCTGAAAGATAGGTACTGGTTCTATCAAAAATTATGTCCATGCTGCAAAATCTTTGGCTAAATTCTTCAGTTTATGATCATAGAATCATAGAATCATTATGATTGGAAGAGACCTCAAAGATCATCAAGTCCAACCATATACCCGATGCCACCATGCCCGCTAAACCCACTAAACCATGTCTCGAAGTGCCACATCTAAACGTTTTTTGAACACCTCCAGGGATGGTGACTCCACCACCTCACTGGGGAGCCCGTTCCAATGCCTAACGACTCTTACAGTGAAAAAGTTCTTCCTAAGATCTAACCTGCACCTCCCCCGGCGCAACTTGAGACAGTTTCCTCCTGTCCTATCAATGCTGTAGGAGTTTAAAATGGACAACGACAGTGGTTTCCTCTGGCCTTGAAATCTAATAAAAAATAATTTCCCAACAATCTTGCTGAAAAATTGGATCACGCACGATCATCTTTGGCTTGCTTCTTCCTAGTCGTTTTCTGATCTGAAATGTAGGAATCACTTTTTGATTTATATAGTACAATAGTAATCTATTCACTCCCTCATTTGTTTCTTTCATACCTGTGGTACCACATTCATTTCTTAGTTTTCCTAGTTCCAGTGCTCAAACTGTAGTCATATGATTTATTTCACTCTGCTCTATTCCACCTTACTTTCCTAGCATTTTTTCTGTCTTTTCCAAACTACCTTTAAGCTTTATCCCATCTTCCTCTATCTGCTACGTTTGTTCTATTTTAATAGTCATTCCTTTGCTATGCATTTCAGTGTAAAAAGATTTTCTTTTCTGAATCATCTTTGGCACAAAAATTACCAATGAAGAAAAACTGGCTAAAATTATTCCCTTATTCTTTAGAAATCAGTTTTCATATGACCAATTAAGGGAATTGGTGTAAAAATTATATAATGTACTTAATTTGCAGAGTGAATTCCTTGGACAAAAATGTTTCATTTCTTGAGGTCTGAATAATATAAAAATATTATTTACTCCATTAAAATTAGTAGTAAACAATTTCAAATGAAGAATTTGTCTTAGTCTTTATTACCTGAAGACATTTTAAGAAACATCACTAACTAAATATATAGTCATGATATTTAAAATGCAAATTATTAACCCCAGTTATAGAAATTATACAGTGTAACTCTACATGGCAAAGCAAGTTATAGTAGTTTCTTGGATTCAGTAGCTGGAAAACTTAAGAACTCAGCCTTGATAATGCTAGTCTGGTTTTACAAACTCCTATTACCCTGTTCTCTATCATCTGTTCATACCATATGCTTGCAAAACATTCATAGTTCAGAAACTTTAGGTTGACTATCTCTGAATTGAGCATGTTTGTAAATGTTTGTAAGACTGAAACTTAAATTTAAATGTTAAAATTTTTACACTATGAAGCTTTCTTCTTCAGAGCAAAAAATTCTGGGCACTTTATCAAAAAATTAACTAAAACAACATTTTCAAAATTACTATATCCCAAATAAACTATAAAATCTCTATATAGTGGAACAAAAAGAAAATAAAGAAATATATAATGAAACAAACTGTTTTTGTTGAGTAAAGTTGCACCACATGTGGAGGGTGAAATAGCTCAGCCAGTGATTCCTTTCTGTTTCCAGGTCCTCTGTGTATCATCTACCAATTTGTTCTACACACCAACAGCCTGCAATTTTGGCATGCAAAATGGCCAGACTATTTGGTGCAATCCTGAAGGCTCAACTCAAAACCAAAACCCTTTTATTTCACAGAATATCAGCAAGCAGAAGCCGGTGCAATGGGTTCAATTCCTGATTATAATAAAGTAGCATAGATTCATTGATTTCAAAGGAGGTGTGCCAGTTTATGGCAGAAGAAAATGTGACTTATCATTAATAATAGAAATATAGTCATAAACTCCAGAACATTATTCTGTAAATTTACTGATTTCTGATAGAAGTCTAATACTTAAATGAAAGCCTTCAGAACATTGTGCTTGTATATCTCAAATCTATGTATCCCAAAGTTTTCTTTGATAACATAAAGAATTTGAGTAGCTAAACTCTGAAAAAGTGCATCGTATACATAAATTATCAATACTGAGACACTAAATTGATGATTCCTATAAATAAACTCATCTTTATAATTCATATTGAAGGAAACTCTTTTTTCCTTACCAGCTCTTCCATAGAGAGAGTTCATTCAGTCCTAAAAGACAGGGGAAAATGACTCTACCTTTTTGCATTGGGCACAGTGAGACTGTAGATGTCTTGCTAAACCTAGGTACCAGGTTTGTAGACTGCTACGTTCTGATGAGACGAATCCAAGGCTTAGACCAAAAGAATAATCTCCTCTCAGTGATCCAGATCCTGATCACTAAGTCCTGGACAAATAAGTCTTCAAATTTACTTGTGGAGAGGAAAATTGTTTCAATTAAGAGTCTCCTTCTCCCAAGTATTTTTTACTTCTCAATATTGTAATTACACTTTTCATAGAACTATTATGCTAACTGTTGCACTTACCCTCTTGATTTTAGTTTGCGTTACACATTTATTATTATTGTAACTGAAGATCTATACAATAAATCAATTCATATTGCAAGAATGCAAAAAAGGCCATATTCAAAACTTGGACCATATAAAATCATGTAAAATACAGCAATCATACTAGAACAGATAACATATTTGAAATACAAGAGCAGGTCTACTAGCATGAGATAACAATGGCTGCTATTTAATGTTTTCTGAACTATGTAAAGAAATATTGTTTGCTACTTCTCCCCTTAATATAAGCAGAAAATAACCTGAAGGGTTATAAAGTGTATATCTGAGTCATTTGTTCACATCTGTGCCTCGTCCTGCAGAGTGTTTTGGGTATACACAACTCCCTAGGATTGTTCTGATTATATTTATTTTGGAAAACCTACCCTCTATCATGGCAGTGTTACAGGAGAATCAGAACAATAATTCCACCCTGAGCTCTATGTTGTGCAAACCAGGTGGTTAAGAGCTTTTATAAATTTAAAGTTGTGCTGCCATTAGTTTGATCATATAAACACTCACATGTCCTTGTTTTCTTTACTTTTATCTCAGTAAAAGTTTACACTGCGCATCAGTTTTTGAACGACCTTAGTGAACAGATTTGTTTTTACCACTAGCCTGCCATGTGGACTGTAAGCATTGAATAACAAAAAGAAGCAGAGCTTTCTGTAGGCCAGTGCATCTGGCACTCATGTATACATAGCACCTTTAAACATATCAATCTGATTTTTCTGCAGCTTGCAAAGATATTTACAGTCTCAAATTTTTGCAATATTTTCCAAATGGATCATATATATGTATTTAGTAATTGACAGGCATGACATTTGGTGTCCTTTTCTTGGACAAGCAAATATGCAGAGATATTAAAAATAAATTCATCCCCCAGGAAAATACTGTGAATGTGAGGGTACTTGGAAATATCTCTCTAAATGGGATTTAGGTATTACATTTCTGAGACGGCATGTCAGAATGTTAGACAGGAAAAGCAGTTTCATCACCCTCCTACAAGGGTGGGTCCTGGCAATTGTAGGCTATGAATATTAAACAGATTTACTTTTTGAGAAGTGGAGGTTTAGTCTTCTGGACCGTTCCCTAGGATGGTTTGCTTTGCTGACTGGGTGAAACAGAACAAAGGGCAAATTTCACACCTTGGCCCTACTACAAAAAAACCTGAGCTAGATGGTAAGTGTGAACAAAAGATATAAAGGAAGCAGGCTGATTTCTTTCATGGTTTGGTTTGTGTTTGTTTTTTCCACTGAAGAAATTCTAATCACCTTTGTGAAGAGAATGACAGAGTTAGAAAGTAGTTTTACATAAAACAAAACTCCAGACAAAAGGTATGGTTTTCATCTTAGCATGTCTCAATCCACTTTCATTATACCATTCTGGGAGGAGGTTTACCAACGTTTAAAATATGTTTTATCACTCTTTTTACTTTTAGCACTTTAACTATCTCAATGGTTGGCTCCCTTTGTTACCTGTGACAGTGAATTGAATAGGCATCTGCACCATGCAAACAAGTATTCTTCCAACTGTAAACTGTGGACCAAACAATGAATTGTTCTCACCGTAACTGAAACAGAAAGGTTTGCTGCTTTTTCAGAAAAGTTGAGAGTTGTCAAAAAAGTTCATGTAGTTAATTTTCTAGTCAAGAAATGATGTAAATAGCAATTAGTTTAAGGTCAGAATTTTTTAACTTTATTCAAGGTAAAAATTGTTGTTCATATGATGTCTGTCATGAAATAATGTCTAATAGTTTCCTTATAGCTTCGTATTGGAAGAGGCTTTTTTTTGTAAAGTATTGCTTTTGTCAAGCTGTTCTGTATTTATACTAAGCTAATAAAGGAGGAGCTAAATCTTCAACAGGAGTGTTAAACTCAATAACAATAAGCATTGCTAGGAGATAAAGATTTTCCAGAAGTCTCCTCTCTTCAAGAGTTGATTGGTTGCAAGGATTAGGAAGAAAAGATTAAAAAGTCATTTATCTTAGGTATTGCACTTTTCTCTCATTAAAATGCATGTTTCATAGATATTTATTATGCAATAATTTGACTTTATTTCAAGGAATCTAATTTACATTCACCTAATTGGTTTTCAGAGACTTGCTAGGAGTAATTAGAAAACACATTTTAGAAACTCTGTCATCAAATATGATTTCAAGTTGGATAGAAAGGTCTAGGCTTTGCTATTAATTCTCTAGATACAAATACTTACTGCAACTTTCCTTGTTTGAACAGAAAACTTCCCTATATGCGTAATGCTCTGCTTCAAGCTGCCCAGATCAAGCAGTCAGTAGCTTAGGATCCAATTTTGTTGTGCAGCCTACTTTCAGGAGTATTTATGTATCTTAGACTTAGTAAAAAAAAAATTATTAAATCCCCTGGAAGCAATAGGGTATGCGTTACTACTACTATTCTTCTAATTTAAAACAAAACAAAATTAAACAAAATAATCAAAACCCAGAATCTTTTCTAGTAAGGAAGAGAGATAGAAACCTACAGTTTGGTTTTTTTCAGATTCTGAAACCCAGGTGGACTAAAGGTCCTTGGGGGTTGATGCCAGTTTCCTAAACAACAAAAGTAATTCAGAGATGTTCTGAATTTAGTGTTTCTTGTTGTCTCATCTGAAGTGATTTCTCAGCATGCAAAGTCTTGGTTATTAGGTTTCTTCTGTAGGGCTTCTTTGAGGAATCTCTGTTCCTGTGATGCGCTTTGCAAGTTGGACAATTTTAAGAAAGGCACTATTTCCTACTTAGACCCTTTACCCAAACTTTGCACCAAATTATCCTGCATAGGTGAACCAGTCTTTGCCACAGATTTGACTCAGACAGTCTTTGAGCACTTCCCATTTTGCATTGGATCCTGCAAGCCTTCATTGTATCCTGTTTTTCATGATTAGGATCAGTAAATAATATCACTACTAAGGAAAGAATATTACTATTTTATATATATAATAATAGTACTACTCTTTGTTTCTGTTCACGTGTTACATTCTCTTCAGAAAAATGACAGGGTCAGATGAAGCTCCCTGGGTAGAAAAATTATTCCTTCCTTGGAAATTATTTAGTTCATTCAGAGGAGAAAAGCTTTCAGAGACTGAAAGTTAGTCAGCAAACAGCAGAAAATCACAGAAAAGTCCCTCACAACTAAGTGGGAGAGCTTGCTGAGAGAAGCAGCAGACAGAGACAACCAGGCATCAAAAATAAGGAAATAAACTTCTCCAGGGCCACAAAATGCTGTGCCAAGTTTGCTGCAACTCAAAGCTACTGAGACGGCTAGAAGCTGAGAGCAACCCTGCAGAGACTCAGTGGAGAGTTGTATATAAACCCTTTTCTTTTCTATTGTGTTTGACTAAGTTATGATGAGCTGTTTTTATGGAGTTGTCCTAATGTGTATTCTAATTAAATCTGGCTTTCTTCAGGTTAAAAGTCTTCCAGACTCCTTTGGTGAGTTCACTGCAAAGGAACTGTCTATGCAGATCTACCTCAAATCATTAACCAACTCTGAGTACTTTCAAAATGTCAGGGGCTCTTATTGTCATAGGTCTGACATAGTTTTTGTGCAAGAATACCTGTAGGCTGTATAGACTTGTATATATGTGTTTATTTATGTATGGATATGTGTGTGTGTAGGTATAAAGATGTCCAGCCTGACTTAGGTGAACTCCCTTGGTTAAAGATAACTTAGCTGTAACAACAGGTATCTAAGTGCAGACCAATTTACTCTGCTTTTTTGATGATAGATCAGGCTTACCTACCTAGCTATGTTTTAAATGCAACCATACAATTTTTTTTTTTCTATACACAAAGCCACACATGAGAAGACACTATACTTGTATTAGAAATGTTGTCTTTTGCCATACTTTCTTTTTACTCTAAGAAACACAAAGACAGTTACACATAATTAATTACTTTTTCTATCGTTCCACAAGAGTGCACCCTGTGGAACTATACTCACAGAACTGAGATAACCCTGTGTAGCCTTGTTCTGAATTTACAATACAGTTAAGCTTCACAATCCTAGTTCCATAATGATACTCTGTATTCATAATGTCATAGTAGCAGGTGGTGGTAGTAGTGGGTGATTATTACATAAATGAACTATTTATCTGGTTTGAATTTTGCTTTAAATATTTGTTCACAGTAAATCAGGCACTCATAACCAACCTCATTCAACATGCTTCGACAGAGAACCAGATTCCACCATGCTTATCCACTGAGTAGTACCTGATGGCCTGGTTAACCCCTTGTAAACAGTGATGTTAGTTGCCTAGAAAGGGATTGTCTTAAGAGCGATTGAGGTCCATAGAATTCAACTCTCTAAGAATAATAAACGGGAATTAGGAATAGGATTTTAAGAGTTTAAAAGAAGTTAATTTCTGATCAAATCGCCTAAGTTCCCCTTATACCAACAAAAAGAAGTCGACACATCCAAACATTGATTTGCCTTTTTCTATAATAGGCATCTATGTCTCTGAAAGAGCTTTCTTTGTTGTAGAGGAAGAGTAACTAGCTCAGACTTAAATATGAAACCTCAGGTGGCTAAAATTTGAAGAGGTATATCCTACCATAAGACACATATCCGTGGGATTGATATATTCATTGAAGAACTGCAAGCTGGTGGCACAAAGAGGGCAACAACAGCTATAAGATGACTTCTGATATGTTATATAAGATTGTTGCATGCTCCCTGTTTGGTACTGATATTTTTAGTGCATGAATGTATGTAACATACTGAAATGCTGTACAGATACATTGGATCAAATCTTTTGAAGGAAAATGCTTGCAATCGCTGCTGTGCCCCTTCCTCTAAATTAGCATCTGTGACCCAGCTGCATAAGCAGATTTTCTGGCCAGGATTGAAGACTCCTTCCCACTACCCCCATTGTAGTTTTTATGGAGTACATCCATTTAGCATGGTTTGTACTTCTTTTTCCAGGGTTGGGCCCAAAGCCTTTGACAAATTTTGCATTTGCAATTGATTTGCTCCCTCCTGGGCCTGAGAATAAAAAGCAATGGATAATGTCTCAGGATCAGACTTTTCATGATGAAATAATAAGGGTCAGATGAACTGACAGCTTTTCTCAATGCTCTATAATGCTCATTAAGTTAGACATTGTTTTGATTTTTTACTGAAAAACTCATTTTCAAGGACTATAGTCAGAAGAAAAAGAATTGGATGAGATAGATAACTATACCCAGACTGTAGCTTTATTATCCTGGAGCAGTTGAAGGAACCTAGCGTCTCTCCCAGACAACACAGAAAATTCATTTTTATAATGGAAATAGAAGTCCTTTTCATTTAAACTCCAGCTGTTTTGTTGGACTCGTGCTCTAGCAAGTATCAGTTAAACTTTGTTCTTTCTTTTGGAAATGAAACTAAAGTTACTTTCAATCTCAATATTTCACAGTCTTTTGCAATGAAACAAACAATAAAATCTAATGTCCCATGGACTGTTGTGAAATGAAGACCCCATGGCACTTTTTGGAAGAATAGGTGGGTTAGTTCCAGTGTGGTTTTGACAATTATATATTCTCTAGTTTGAACTAACTTAACACTCAGCTTTAAAAAAAATTTTTCTTCACTTTCTTCAAACTGCTATGCCATGGTTCTGCTTGTTACTGAACAATCTTTGCCAAAGCCAGACCAAGAGGAAAGAAATAAGATGAGCAAATCTTTCTGAACTGTGCATGCTTCTAAAAACCAAAATTCAGAACTTTTCACTTCCTTTTAGTAAATTTGTGCATTGTTTGTATAATACAAGTTTATAATCAAAGTATAGAGACTTTAGTATGAGGATCATCTGCTGCTTATGAGTTAGTAACAAAACTTTGAGTACACTAATTCTTTATAAAGGTAGGAGTTTTAAGGAGTGACTGGATCAGAATGGTTATATAGTTCAACAGCCTGTCTCTCAGAGAGAACCAATTAGTCTCATTCTAACAGAGGCATAAGTGAGTATTTCATATCCTAATCTCAATTAGTTAGGTATCAGATATGATTCAGTGTTCTGGAAGACATACTCCAGACTTCTGGTTCTGCAGCTGTAATGGGTCAGAACTGGTCCTTGGAAAAATAAAAATGGCAATCATAAAAGCATATGCCTTTCCAAAAGAGAAAACCAAGCTGAAACCAGTTTCTTGTCTAATCAAAAGTACAGAGGTACAACTCAAACTCAACCTAGGGTGTTTCGTTCTCTGCTGTATAGAATACTTAATTTTCCTTCCTCTTAAGTTATTTTAAAACATAATTAAATTAATATTCATTTTCTTTGCATAGCTCTCAGTTTTCTCAGATGAATAGCCAAAAACTGTTTTATGTAAAGAATAAATGCATGCTAGGTTAATCTGGCAAAAAAGTCAACTGAGTGGAAAAAGTATCTGAGTTAAACCCTTTCAGAAAAATATTGTGGCCTGCATTGTAGGTGAAGTAGTATACTCTGCTGGAAGACACACACTGCAGATATCCTTCTGCGTTCCTTTTATGGCCACAGACTCCAGAGAATTTGTTATTACATCATTACAAGTCATATTTTATGTTTGAAATATTTATAATATTGTTTTATTGAAGCTTAATCTTCAGTTAGGACACAGGGACATTTTTATATGCCTCCATTTTCACAGTATTGTGTACACAGGCTAGGCCCTCAGGGCAAGTTTTATTGTGCCAGTGTAACATATGTTCCCAATAGGTAAGTGACACATGAAAGGAAAGGAATGTGATTTAATGTTTCAATTTTATTGCTTGCAATTTAACATATGGCAGTGAAGAAGATACAATCAATAAAGCTACATGAATGTGAAAGCACACAATAAAAGATACCTCAGAAGGAAGGTCTGATTTAAAGATTTATTGAATCTAACTAGTCAAATAATTCAACACAAAAATTGTATTTACGGTCTTGGGCTCATTTGTTATTGGTACATTGCTAATGCATGGTTAATGATTTTGTAAACTTCTTCCAAAAATCTTGTGTAGATTTTGTACTTCACTCATTTCCATTGCACTTGTATAAAGAAATCATAACCCAAATCAACAATATGTTACTATCATTGTTGGTTTGTTTTTTTTTTTCCCTCAGGAAACTAAAAATTTCATTTTCTTCTGTTGTAATCTCTTCTGTCACTTTTATTCATTGATTTTCCTTATCTTCATACCCTTTTTCTCCTCTCTATTTCCCTCACACTATCCAGTAATTCTTTCATCAGTTTTGGCCAAATAACATCCAAGAAAGTAATTTTCTAATTTCCATGTTAGTAGAAAAATTGCAAAGCCTTGTTGCAAAAAACAATATTGAGATACAGAAGCAGAAGCAAAAAATTAAAAACTTGCTTTTTTAAACTAAGAATTAATATTTTCCCAAAGTAATTTCAGTTTTAATAAATATAAAAATGCATCTGATTTAACAAAAATATCTGGTTTTACTGAAAAATTGCAGTGAAAATCTGAAAGTCTCCATTTTGTTTTCTAGAAAGAACTAAATATTTTTTTTACAAAGTGGAATCTCCCAATACTTTTTTCCAGAATAAATATTTTGGATAGAAATTGCCATTTTAATGAAAAATGCGTATTTTCTATGAAATAATAAATATAAAAGAAAAAATTATTAGCTTTGCAATATGTACAGTGTAAGAGTTCTACCAGTTTATTAAGTAGGTCTAAAGCCAAAACCATTTCACTTTCTCTCTTGAATTTGAATTAAAATATTTAGGAAAAAAAAAAAAACAACACAAACTTGAATTCCAGGCAGATGAACTTTGTCACTTGAAATACTTTATAACCGCTTACACCTAGTCAGCATAACAAAGGACTAAAATTCCTCAAAGAAAGATTACAGTATTTTTTATGGCAAGGTTACGTGATTATGACAAAAATGTTATTAAGATAGCTTCATGGATAGTGAAAGTGGATATCTGAACAGTACATCAGCTCAAAATATGAGATCTGTGGCTTGTGTTTTAAGGTTAGCCTGGGTTTTAGTGTTGAATGCAACCTTGCCTTGATGTGCAACCTTGAACAGAAATCATAGATTGGAAGCTTAAAGTTTTGTTTTCCTAACGTTAATCATCCAGTTCTGAATTCTTTTAATCTCATCTCTTTCGGCTGACATTTTCCAGCTATGAAGCAAAACCAATATTCCCAAATTTTGTATTATTCTTTCTTTGATTTACATTCATATTCATAGGACAAGAGGAAACGGTCTCAAGTTGCACCAGGGGAGGTTCAGGCTCGACATTAGGAAGAACTTCTTACTGTTAGAGTCGTTAAGCATTGGAATGGGCTCCCCAGGGAGGTGGTGGAGTCACCATCCCTGGAGGTGTTCAAAAAACATTTAGATGTGGCGCTTCGAGACATGGTTTAGTGGGCATGGTGGCATCGGGTATACGGTTAGACTTGATCTTTGAGGTCTCTTCCGACCATAATGATTCTATGATTCTATGATGTAGTTCCACAGGTGCTGATATATGATTTAGCTTCAGCTTCAGTTTATTATCCTCTCAATATCTTTCTTTTTGATTGTATAACTTTGGTAAAAAACAGTTGTGCACACAAGATAATTTGGGAAAGTTCTGCAGGAATTACCTGACTAGCTTAGCTCTAACAATTAGTAATGACTTGCAATTTGTAAGAGATGAGACCTGAAAATATGATATGGACACACATTGACACACATTGACACACATTGCCTAAAATCTTTTAGGCAGAGTTTGGTGATTTGCTTGTTTGTTTGTTTTGTGGGGGCAGTTGGTTTTGGATTTTTTCTCCTATTAGTTTTTTTGTTGGTATATTCATAAAGACTAATTTCCAGCCAACTAGGAAATGATAGTAGTTTTGTTTATTTCACATCACAACATGTAAAAAGGTATACATCATTCTTGATAGGGCAGATTGTGGTTAACCAACTATCATGGAATCTGATTATGTCAGATTTAACTATTCATATACCACCATAACTATCTTGTGTCCTGTAAACATAGCATATTTAAAATAGTAGATTTCAAATTTTAAAAAAGGGAAAAAAAAGTTACTTTCAAAGTAAAGCAAAGATTACCACTGAAAGATACTATGTGTTGTGTCAGACAATATTCTGATCAGGCATTGAATTAAAAATGTAAATTTATGAAAGTTGTGGATAGAAACTAAGCTCTAACCACACAACCAGGAATTGAGCATTGGGAATCTTAAGGCAAAATGAATTTTCTTCATGGCAGTCACAGGTGTCATGAGTTCCATGATTTATCTTATGTTTTAATGGCTTTAAATGGAAAGAGGGTAAATTTAGATTAGATATAAGGAAGAAATTTTTCACAATGAGGATGATGAGGCACTGGGACAGGTTGCCCAGAGAAGCTGTGGGTGCCCCATCCCTGGCAGTGTTCAAGGCCAGGTCGGATGGGGCTTTGAGCAACCTGGTCTAGTGGAAGGTGTTCCTGCCCATGGCGGGGGGGTTGGAACTAGGTGATCTTTAAGGTCCCTTCCAACCCAAACTATTCTATGATTCTATGATTTTTTTTGCCAAATGAATCAGACTTTTGGCAATATGACATCTCACAGGATGATGAGGAATGACTGTGTGAAAATTTTACTCAGAGCTGAAAATGTAATTCCAGATTAGAAGGCTCACAGAAGTCAGACGCTTAAAAGAAGTGGATTGGGGATCAAAGGGATAAAATTAATAAATTCTCAGGAAGTTATTTGGTCTCTGAAATTCATTAAGTTTTGTTGATTAGGATAAAAGAAAGAAAAATCTTGAATTGATCTTCTTTAAGTTACAGAGAAATTAAATGTTGATTCTGAATCTGTGGTTTGCTTTCATTCAGGAGGAGTCAGAAGCATCCTGTTCCTTTCAGAAGTAGTTTACCAAGGCCAGCAATTACTGTATATTAATAAAGCACCATTACTGGAATTGTGTCTTTTTTAATATTCCATGTGATTAATTTGGTTGCAAAGTTTGCTTTTACTGAATATAAACTGTCACAGGGAACTGTTAGGATAGGATATTTTTACAGATAACCTAAAATTTCACTGTGCTTTGCTTTCCCTTCTGTAATGAGTTTTTACTTCATGGAAGGAGAGAGATTTTCAGATTTGTTTTCTCCTTTATTCATTTTATTATTCTTATTTTAGGATGCTTATATGAATGTTTGGTACCTACAGTACTTCTAGTGGTTATAGTCTTGGAGGACATACCTAGGTAGTTCAATGAACGTATTATAGACATCCCTGAACAGGTAGTGACCTTTTACAGGAGACCAACATGATGCCAGCCAGATTTGTTAGTCCGAGGCCAGTCTCAATACTTGCCTTCCCGTCTAACACGTGATTTTTCGTCATGAATCCTCTTCATTAACATGTTCCCCGGTTTCCATGGCTGGTCACATAGAAGCTACCGGTTTTCAACCTCACAATTGCGTGAGCATTAGATAAAACCATACCTAAATCATGTTAGGGTCTTGGCATGTGTGGAACTTCTATGTGGAATAAGCATTGAACATGCATATACTATTCCATTGAACCTAAAGTTTCTTCATGCATGGTATAATCTGAATCCTTGCAGGTATATCGCTGTGATCTCTGAGTGCCTGTAAATGTCTCTTCCATTATTGTGTTGAACATACGGTATCTATTTGCTTTGTTGTCACATTTTATGGATTGTGAAGCTCCTTAGGATATGGCTTGTAATAAAAGTTCTATTTAAGAGATGATTGTAATTTTATACGTGTGTGTGTGTATATATATGCACACGCGGGAAGAGAGAGAAAAGACATTTGTTAGACATCATCTGCATTCATGTGTACAGTCCCTGTCATTATGACATGAAGGATTATGTAAAACATTTGTAAAATCTGTGGGAGAACAGCAAAACTATCAGGAATTCCATGAGGTTCCTGTTGCAACATACCACTTCCTTTCTATCTTCTGGGTTGAGTTGACACAAAGGCTGCTGGATTCATTCATCCTCTTCTATCTTCTAAATCCTACTTTTTTTACCTTTGCAACAGTGGTGGGAGGTGGGATATGAAATACGTTCAGCACCAAGAGACAGGCATTGTAAGCACATACACCTCTTATAAACTGATGCAGCTGAAGAACTAGGCCGATAAAACTGTACTATGTGGGTGCCATATGGAAAAAGATTTCATAATCTGTGAAACATTTGATCTGTATTAAAAGTGTCAGTATCTATCTTCTACACTCACCACTGGAAATGAAAATTCTTTGTAATGTAGCATTATTTATTTATTTATTTATTTTTATGTTCAGCACTCTTATGCTTCAGACAACCACAGAAGACCAGAGCAAAACTTTAATCAAATAGAAGTAATTTATGTTTACCCAAACAAGTGTCTAGTAGATTTCTGTACAAATCCCATGTAACCAGTTTTCTATCTCGATATATCTGCATCATTCTCTGGTTAGCTAAATTCTCCAGCTATTGGCTAAAAATAAGTCCACTACTGCTTTTGAGATCTTAAAAGGCCAGCAGCAAAACCACGGGGCCTTCTTTACAGTGTTATAACTAAAGCAAAGTCATCTGCTTATTTGGGATCAGAAAAGAACCTTCTCTGTCTCTTTTATGATAAACAAACTGAGAAGTCTCCTTTCAGTAGGTTATTGTACTTACCCTTATGTGTCTTTGAATAGTGCTTCCTAAAAAATTATGAGTTTGACTGAAAGCCTGACCCAGCTTCACATGCTGGCAACCTGAAAGAGAAAATGTAAAGAATGAGCTATTTCATTACAAACATCCGTCCATGACTGGCCTTAAAAGATGTATCAAGGAAAATGGCTGAAAACCAAAGCCCTCAACAATTTAGTCACCAGCCCTGAAATGCTGACTGCTTGATAGTTGCTGTAAAAGTGCCCAGGCTGTCCAACCAAAAACCACCTCAAGTATTCACCACATGTGACCAAAGCCACAACTATGGGAAACAGCTTTACAGAAATTCTTTTCAATACCCTCCCTTTTCCATAGTCCTTGCCAGCCTTCTACACAGTAGGATCCCTGGAAACAAGCTCCAAACCCTCTCCTTCCTGACACATCCACGATGAGCAGCTGCAACTCCTTAGGCACTGAGCACAGCTGTCTTGAGCTGTGCCATTGAAATAATCCAAAAAGACAGCAAAAAATGGAAATATGTTATTGAGTATATGGTTAGTGGTCTTCGTGCATCAGCTAGATGGGTGGCTTCCAATTTGTATTGCTGAGGCTGCTGGAAATCATGTGCAAAACACAAGTCTGATTCTTTTTTCACTGGTTTCACTTTGGAGTTATTTCTGGGTGAGGAGAAAGTGGAAAAGACCAAACAATATTATAATGCTCCCTCTTCTTCCTTCTCAGTTCAATTCCTCATTGATACCATTATTAAACTTTTACTGCCTTCAAGGGGACTCAGACTGCATCAAGAGATCAGTTTCTGGTCATGGTTATAACAGTTTTGTGCTATTTCATGATATTTGAAGAAGTTCAGATACAGAGACTAGATGAGCCTTATTAACATTTATTTCTGACTAGGCTAATTGGTAGGCAGTTGAGAAACTAGTTATATTAGCTGAAAGGACTACTTTATGAACATCGTTTGTATTCCTTCTAGCACCTGAGGTAGCTGTAAGACGACATTGCATTGTGGTGTTGGTACATCCTAAATCAGATTATGTTATGAATTGTTTTACTGGTACAAGAGTGCTTGAATGTAGGTAACACACCTACCCTGAACTCAGCTCTGTGCTTAACAATGTATCTGGGCAGGCTTAAGCCTGTATGCTGCATTTTATGAAACTCCAAGTTGGCTGGTTGCTTCCTGTGAGGCCTACAGCAATTCCTGCCACCAACATTGCAAGGAAATAAAACACAACTGTGTGAAAAAAAAAAAAATTGATAAAAGTTACTTGTAAAAAACAGTGCCCCGCAGTGTTCTATTCATGGCACAAAATCATCCATCTGGGAAACCATTGCATGATTATTACTTGAAAACATTCTTCTTATCTGATCAAGTGTTTCTTAGAAATTCCTTCATAGACTGGGGTCATGAGACTGTTTCAGAAAGACGTTCTGCTGCCTGGTGCTGAGAATTGCAGTCACAGTCCAGAAAAATGCTTAGCCTTAAGTAAGCAGGCAGCTCCTTTATTAACACATGAATGGTATCTTGATTTCAGAAGTTAAGCAAGGGCTTAAGCAATTTTGTTTTGTGTTGCTTTCCTATTTCTACCAAGCAGGCAAGAGTTTTCAGTGTATTTTCCACAGTTTATTTTATCCTTTCCTTTGTTTCTGGCAAGAGCAGGTGATTTGTGTAGTTTTACTTTCCTCTTGAAAACCATGTAGTATAAAATATCACACTGTATATGGTTAATTCACTCTTCAGTTACTGAAATGCTTAGACCTAAAAAACCTTTCAAGTTATTCTCTAGCAGGTTCAGGTGGGAATGGGCCAAGCGCCTCCCAATGTAAAGCTAGCAGTCAAAAAAACCAAAAGTCTAGTGCTATTTCTTGAGAGTGTAGATACTACCACAATGTAACTTCCCAAGAAATTGGCACAGGAAATAAGAAAGGAACAGAGGCTTTGTGGGTTTTTTTAAGTTTTCATAAGAGAAATGGAAGGAGGCCACATTTGTGTCATTGGTATATACTGAGATATTTCTTAGTAAATTTGGGAAAATTGACAGTTTGCAGTTGGAAGATTAAGAATTTTTAGTTTTAGTTAACTAGGGAGAGTACCTTTTCTTTGCTTTGTTTCCACTAGGCTATCAGCTTTTCATCTGCACCGGGTGTTAATAGTTGCCAAATAGTGCAGTAAATTAAAATAGACTTGTAATTTCTCCTCATCACAAAACCGAAAATATTACAAAAATAAGTTCAGGCAAGCAGGCTTTCTTCAGAATCAGTATGGCAGACACAAAAATCTATGAGGTTCATTGATGTGTAAGTGTGCAATGACATTTTAAATTGTGCACTGACTTTTTAAGAATATGCATGCATAGTGACTGTGAAAGAACCAGATACATCTATCAGGGTACTGTGAAGCAGTGTTTCAGTCTGGTAGTGAATGCTGGATTTAGGCACAGGCTCACATACTTCATTAAGAAACGAGTCATTCTGCTTGTTAAGCTGAAGTCAAGTAAAAAACATATTTGCTGCTTCTGTGTTGCAAGATGAAAGCATAGGATTCATGGTTAACTATGCATCTGTCTTCGATAGGAGACAGCAAGCAATAACTTGTTCTCACCATATATAACACCTTCCAGACGAGAAACTCATAGTGGTCTGCAAAATTAGGGTAGCTTCATAACACTTCAGAGTTGTTTCTCTCCTGAGAGATAGTATTTTCTCTATTTTACAGCTGAAAAACCAAAGCAAAGAATAGTTACAGTCAATCTTTTCAGCCATTAGTTCCCTGAATGATTCCTGTTTGTCAGTCTTGAAGTTTTATTCTAGCACCTGTCAGAATAGTATCCAAGCTCCTCCCATGCTAACTCAAAATGTTGGGTGTATTTCAGCTAGACATCTATAATTAGTACCTAAGTAAGTAGAAATCATGTCATCTGTGGTTGTTCATCATTAAGCAATCAGGACATGCTTTAAAGTACCTGCATTTACATTTAGAAATCTTCTGACAGAAGTGCAAGTAAAAGAGGAATCTTTTGGGAGTGTCTCAAAATGTCTGAGCCTGCAAACGACAAGTACAAGGTCATTCTCTCTTTTGAAAGCAAGGCTGCAACAGTGTGTAGAATTATGTAAGACAATGAATGGAGCATTAGGAGTGTTTGCAAGTGTTTTCAAATTAATAATTCAAAAATTATGATCAAGTACATATTTCGTAGTCTAATTTGGTAGAGAACATGGTGAATGAAAAAAATATTTTTGACATTACACTTGAATGTTAAAATAAATCATATTTATTAATACTTCTTGTAACTATATTTCTACAATAACTTGCTGGGTCAAATGAACGTTATTACATACAGGTAAATTTTTGGTACATTTATAAAGGAAGATCTTTCCTGATCAAAGAAACTAACAATTCATTGCACTATGGAGTGGGAGAGCTGACTACTGGAACCAGACAATGGAATTGAAGGTGCTGATACAGACTGTAATTCCTAACAGCTGCCTAACACTTCTTAGCCTTGCAATACTCATCAAAGAATAAGTAAATTTTAGAGATTCCAGAGGGGACTCTTGTAGTGTAAATTGCTATAGGTCAATTCTGTAAAATTTTTATTGGAGCAATTCCATTAATATTTTCACAAATGGGCATATGTTGGATAGTAGGATAAAAATACAGTTACCTCTTGTTCTACTAATTAATATCTGTAGCTAAGCCTTGCTAATCCACCTGGGTTATCGTATCACTGTCCTGTTTTTTTTTCAAGATGTGATACCTGGCACACAGTTTTTAATACACTTCATGGAACTATGGAAATGCTGATTGGAAGGAAACTCTGGATACGCCTAGTCCAGCTTCCTGCTCAGAGTGGGACTATTGCCAACACTAACCTTCTAGTTAACATTTTTTTTTCTTAAAGTTTAAGCTGAGCCTCCCAAGCTGCAATTTGTGTTGCTTGCCCCTTGCTTTGCTGTCTACTACTACCAAGAAGTGTTTGGCTCTGCTGTCATTGTAACTCCCATTCATCTCCCATCATTTCCGTTGTTGAGTCTACCAGTTTGGCTGTAACACTGCTCAGTCTTTCCATTACTGAGTTTGGTACTACTACAGTACATTTACATTAAAAATCCCCGTCCCATCAAATAATAGATTTATAAATATGCTTTAATGTACTTCTATATGAGCATACATGCATGTACATACATACATAAAATTCATGTAGATTTGTATAAAATATCGTTTTTACAACATTGAAAGTAATTGCAATTATAGCCTGAAGTGGTCATTTATTCTTGCTTATGGTGATGTCAAATGCATAAGTTTTCATTTCTATTCTTTTTTATATGTATATTAGAATTTGAAACCACACACAAACATAAAGACTTACATATAAACATACATATGCTCATTCCATATGCAGTCCAGACATACCAGGGCTTGAAATATTTTATTCAGGAGGCAATTGCAGTATGGGAGCTGTATATTTTTTTCCTCTGATAAGGTTGCTTCCCCGGCCTGTACAAACTTTTGGCTTCACAGGCACCCATGGAGACATGTGTAACTATTTGTGACTGCAGTGGGAAACATTTTTCTCTGGGTAAACAGATTTTTGAGTAGAGATGGACATCATCCATGCAGATCAGATCCAAATAAGGATTTGAGAAGACTGAAACTTCCACTTACTGCATGTTGGATCCAGGATTTTAATTTAACCCATTACAAAGATAGGGACTGTTTATGAAATACATGTACTGATCCATCTGGATATTATTTGCATCTGTGATTTAGTTAAGGGTCTCATCTACATTCTATATTTGAATTCAAGAAACTTTTTAAAACTCTCAGCTAAGTACCATTGGGATGGAGAAATCATTCCACCAGGATAGTGTAAAAAGGCAGACTGCAGCAAAATTATAAAATTACTACAATTGTTCATGCCATTACAGAGAAAACTTTTATGAAAATCAGAAAAACTAGAACAAAAGCCACTTGTAAATATGATGCAGTACATATTTTCCAAGTGTGGTGAAAGAGTTTTGAAATCTTTGGATGGTAAAACATGTATTTTATTTCTAGAAATAAGACTAATTCTTTCCTCTAGGTTTTCTGTGGATGAATGCAAAACATAATCAATCTAACTTTTCAGTTACTCATGAGGATAGTAATGATCTTTTTTTCTTGTTGTTCTGCACAAAACCAGACATCATTTTGTGTTATAAAAAACATTTTTGTCTAGGGGCTATTTTATTAAATGCTGAAGCAGGGAAAAATATATAGAGAGAATAATTTTAACATATATAAAGATTTATTCTACTAGAGAGGAGGAGGATGATAATACCTACCTTTTCAACAGCTTACTTTCCTTCATCATCATAAAGATTAATATTTTTATCCTCATTTTACAGAGGGAGTATCTAACACCAAGAAAAATGAGTCCTAATTACATTACAAAAATTGTCTCTACCCCGAGATTAAATATATCATATATGCCATGTGATTATATTTTTAGCATTGTTTTTTAACTTTGCTTATTCTTAGACACTGTCAGTAAAAAGACAGTAAAAGCCACATTTACTATATAATTTACTGCTACAATAAAAGGTAGTAGTTAATTCCTGGAAAAACCTAACATATTAAAGGATAATACTATAAATCCAGTGAACCATACATTAAAAATGGCTCAGGCTTTTCAAGGAGTGGCCTCAAGAATACAATAATCACTTGATATGACATGGCAGTACCCCATAACTGTGTAGTTGCTCTGAGACAAAAGTCCAACTTCTGGTTTGCAGTAGCAGGCTTATGCCTTGCAAAGCAGCTTGTAAAGTGACTTGGCATGACTCATGAGATCCTACTGAAAGCCTAGGCTAAACTTGTGGTTTAACACCACAGAAGTATTTTTTCAGCGTAAAATGTCTATGGAGATGCACCCTGCACATCCTATCCCCCTCCAGTCCAGTGGATGTCCAACACGTCAATAGTAGCACATTTTAGCATGTAGTGTTAGTTGTATTTTGATCTTGGATTCTTTCTGAGATTAAAAATAACCCCTACATAGATGATTATCCCTACTTATAGCTATTACATTAGATGTACAACATAAATTTTGAGCATAATCGTGTGAATGTAGGAGTTTTTATAATACCAACATTGAAACTGGAAATCTATAGAGGTTTTTTGGGGGGGCAGACAACTATTTAAAAGGAACAAAGATTATACTTTCAGTAGGATCATTCATAAAATATGAGCATAACATGGTAGATACTGTATGAACTCAGAGCAAAATGACGGTTTCTTCTTCAAATATCCTGCAATCTTAATAGAAGAAATAACACATAGAAGAGAAGGTTCAAGGAAAAAATGAAGACATACTAATTAGCACCATGACCAGCAGTAACAATCTGCAGCTTCAGAAAAGATTATTTGTATACTGAACAGCAATTTTTTAACAGTTGTTGGTTAAGAAGTTATTCTCAGGAAAAAAAAAACAAACCAGCAAATAGAATTTATTAAAAGGAACCAGGCCTGTTAATTACCATATTTTACTTTATCTGTGATATTATATTGAGATAAATACAGGGAGATAGAATATTTAATCACTATGTACCTCAGCACAAAGTAAGAAAATAATTTATCAAATTTAGACAACCTATAAGAAAAAAAGGACTGTCTTTTTCTGAACTGCTTTTGCCCTCAAATTTTATCCAATTTGAGATTTGATAAAACCTCAGATATTGTCCTCGATATTTTTGAGGAGGAAGCAATTAAGTTTATAAAACTGGAAAAAATACCGTGCTTCATCAGAAACCTTGACATAGACAAGTGAGTACTTGTAAATTAAAACCAGGTATTTCATTTCAGTGTCCATAAGACTAAGATCATACAATGAAAATAAATCAAATGGAACATGATATTGATATAAATATTGATAAAAATACAGACATGAATATATTGTTATAACAACTGGTCAGGGATAAATTCAACTACTTGACTTTTAAAAAATAATCTTCTTGTTTTGCAAAGACAAGTAAGTCCTTGAGTACCTATTGTATGAATGACCCATATTTAATGAAGAAAAGAATTAACCATGGCATCTAACTTTCATAAATTCTTATGTTCTTTCACTTACCATACATTGAACTTCTTAGCTGATGCTGGCTTTTCTCTCATAACTCATTTGATACCAATTTCAATTTGTCTCATGCCTAAATGGACTGGTGCATGGTAGATGAACTGCCTCTCGCATAACTTAGAAGCGATTCAGTTAAATAGATTTGCCTTTGTGTATTAGTTGTATTGCGGAGCAAAGAGATTGTCTAAATTTGTATGACATTAACGGTTTCAAGTTGTACTAGGGGAGGTTCAGGCTGGATATTAGGAAGAACTTCTTCACTGTAAGAGTCATTAGGAATTGGAAAGGGCTCCCCAGGGAGGTGGTGGAGTCACCATCCCTGGAGGTGTTCAAAAAACGTTTAGATGTGGCACTTCAAGACATGGTTTAGCGGGCATGGTGGCATCGGGTAAACAGTTGGACTGTATCTTTGAGGTCTCTTCCGACCATAACGATTCTATGATTCTATGACATTTACCCCAGTAAGCTTTTATGCAGTGAACGAACACAGTTAGGAAGTACAGTTATGAAAAATACAGGGGAAAACTGCAGACAGAATCAATAGCCAAACACTTTCTTTTCCCATTGCAAACTGCACCCTGTGGGTTAAAATCATGAGAGATCAGAGTGTGCACAAAGGATGTTGCATCGTTTGGGTGGGAGCATTGATCTGCTTGAGGGTAAGAAGGCTCTGCAGAGGGATCTGGACAGACTGGGTCAATGGGCTGAGGCCAATTGTATGAGATTCAACAAGGTTCAGTGCCGAGTCCTGCACTTGGGTCACAACAACCCCATGCAATGCTACAGGCTTGGGGAAGAGTGGCTGGAAAGCTGCCCGGCAGAAAAGGACCTGGGGATGTTGGCCAACACCCAGCTGAACATGAGCTGGCAATGTGCCCAGGTAGCCAAGAAGGCCAGTGGCATCCTGGCTTGTATTAGGAATAGTGTGGCCAGCAGAACCAAGGCAGTGATCGTCCCCCTGTACTTGGCACTGGTGAGGCTGCACCTTGAGTGCTGTGTGCAGTTTTGGGCCCCTCACGACAGGAAAGACCTTGAGGTGCTGGAGCACGTCCAGAGAAGGGCAACGAAGTTAATGAAGAGTCTAGAGAACAAATCCTATGAGGAATGGCTGAGGGAATTGGGGTTGTTTAGTTTGGAAAAAAGAAGGCTCAGGAGAGACTTTATCACTCTCTACAACTACCTGAAAGGCAGCAAGATGGGTGTCAGTCTCCTAGGTAACAAGTAACAGAATGAGAGGAAATGGTCTCAAATTGTGCCAGGGGAGGTTTCCATTGGATATCAGGAAAAATTTCAGAAAAGGTTGTCAAGCATTGGAAGAGGCTGCCCAGGGAAGCAGTTGAGTCACCATCCCTAGAGGCATTTAAAAGGTGTCTGGATGTGGGGCTTAGGGACATGGTTTAGTGGTGGGCTTGGCCGTGCTAGGTTAAGGGTTGGACTTGATGATCTTAAGAGTCTTTCCCAACCTAAATGATTGTATGATTCCATGATCATTACCTGATTGAATTCTCACCAAAAATAATGTGAAGTTGAAGAGGAATGTGTGAAGAATAAGTTAGAAAAGCCAGAGATTAAATCATGCCCCCACCTTCAGGCATTTTATGAAGATGGTGAAGACAGAAGAGTAATTACTGCAGGAGATTTCTGCTAATAATAAGAGACAGTTACCTCCAGAAAGAGATTGAAGTGGGCTGAGTGTCTATGTCTGTTCATTGATTTCAGAAGTTTCATTAGAAGACATGGACATCTATCTTAGGCTAAGTTGAAGGCTGAATGCTTTGTGACATGAGTCTGGATCACGGTTTCTTGTGGGTCTGTGGCATGAAGAGCAAGAAATGCTGTTCTGGGCTGAGAGTTGAGCTATTCTGTACATGCAGTGTCAGCACATTAGCAAGAAATAGACATCTGATGTTCATTATTTTATTGCAGGAATTTTTACAAAATCACAGTGTTTTGTATGACATGACGTATCCTGCAATGTTCTTGCTTAGAACTGGTAGGACAGAGCTGGAGGAAGGGTTTGTTTCAGTATGTCAGAAAGTCCGAGGGCTCAAAGGCTTGAAAAAAAGTTCTGTAATAATTTCTGAAGGAACTTCTGCCTTAGTCACAGAGTGTGTTCCTCTCCACCAAGAGGTTACTATACGTCTTAGGGGATGTGCAACTGAGTGAGAGCAGGATGCCTGTTCTCAGCTTGTGGAGCTGGCATAGCATTACTGCAATGACACAAATCCAGAGGAAGCTTGGAGAAACTGAACATGAACATACATTTTAGGAATGACTGAGTGGGAGTAGGGTGTTTAACCATCCCCACCCTCTGTATTGTAAGTCATCAAGCTGAAAACACCCGACAAAACAAAGAACGGGCCATGACAGTCATATAGTTCAGTAAAGATTCAGATTCCTTGAGTTTTATTTCAAGCTGACAGACCAACAAATTCCTACCAGCTTGTGAGTTAAAGCAATAAAAACGCTACTCACAAAACAGGCAGACAGTTGGTAGTGGTGCTTGCTTCCTCCATTACCTTAAAATGCAATCTTTCCAGACACAAACAAATTCCCTGTATTGCAGTTGACTGCATTTAGTAATGATAACCCAGCCTCAATATTGTAAAGGTAGCTGTGGCACACATACAGCTGCTGTTATGGCTCTTGACCACTTGCTGAAGGGTTTGGTATTCTCATTCTGAGGCCCCGTGACTCAAAGCATCTCAACTAAACTGACAACGTTTCATGGGGCTCTGTGAAGACTGAATGTCTGACCTTCATTTCCAGGTTGCTGATGAGGATTTCATCACCTCTCTGTGCCACACAGGGCGCATCAACTCTGACTACAGTCACATCCAACCCACAGGTGACTGTCAAGGCTGAGTTCTGTGTGTTGCAGGGTAAGGTGCACAGAGATGCTTTTTCTTTTTTGAGAGAGAGAGATATTACCCTGTGTTTAGCTGTGTAGCTCTCAACATGGGCAGAGAGGGAAGGACAGAGTATAAGGTTATCTAAAACAGGGCTGCCATCAGATATTTGTTCATTGCCAGAGCATGTCATTAAGGATTATGCACTCTTAGCACAAGAGTTTGCACAGTTGCTTGGACAAACCATCGTCCCATCTATGGCTTTTGGGGGACATGTGGAGAACTCCAACAGGGAAAATAAATGACTGCAGTATTCAGTGAGGAAGCATGCCTCTTGGTTAAACTCTTCTGACCTGAGCTGAGCTTTGATTTCAGCCTTGATCAGTTGGCTCTGATATTTTGCTTAGCAGACTGAGAAGCTTAAGGATTCTTATTTTAGGAGACCTCATCCTCAGCTGAGATGAAATCAGCATTTGAAATCTAGTTTTTAAAATCCAGAGTAACACAGAGATTGCCCAGCTTACTTGCAGTGATGAAACTTGCAATAAAAGTTTTTCTTTGTGCAGAGCTCCTATTGACAGATGATTTTCAGTGACTTTGCAGCTTCAAAAGTCATTTATGCAGAAAAGAATATTCATTGGCACAAAGAAGGCCAGAAAATAGACATTATATACTCTGCATCATCACATAGACCTATATTATAGCTAATTTTAATATTCAATTTCTACTGAACAGAGAAAGAAGTTGATTAGGCAGTAGAATGAGATGCACTAGAAATACCAGTTCTTCTTGTGTTTCAACCAACAACAGGTTTCAGTGGGGAAAGGTGAAATAAGTCAATCAGGTGTTTACTTTCTGATTCCTGCAGAAGATAGCAAAATGCTTCTATGTGTTAGTGGTTAACATGCTAGAGACTTTGGTATTCAAACAATATCAACATAAAGAACAAACAGGCCAAGAACCAGGTATTGTAGTTTGTTTCCTTATTTTTATATTATCCCTCTTTGACAACTGCATAGCTACACCCAGAAAAGTAGTAATTATATCCAGAACCCAAAGAGGTCCATCATAACATGAAAATGTTGTGACATCATAGTCCTTGGTTAAGGAAATTATAATGATGGCAGAGGTTAAAGCCACAGTGTAAGACAGGCAAGGGAAGAGAAGAGCCTCAGAGGAGAGTTTCTTGCTCAAAAAAGCCCAAAACTTTTCCATTCTGAGGGAGAATTGTCAAAAGGTAAGTGACCTTGCTTTTACAATGCTTCTTTGCATGGGGATGTTTTTGCAAATATTTTTCAATTGGTGTAGGTTTAAAGCCACTCATGGGTGAGGTGGAAGAGAGGAAATAATGAGAAACAAATTCAGTGGAAAAACAAGTGTTGATGGTGAGACTAGGCAATGAAGTAAATTTATGAACTGATTTGATCATGAGTATTAGCACCTCCTTTCCTTCCAGTGTGAGTCAGAGTGAACATTAACATCACAGCTATGTAGAAAAATGTACCCCTGTGGAAAAAAAAATAAAAAAAATTAAAAACCCTTGAATTTTTTTGCAAGGTTTTTTTTTTATTATTTTCATGTTTACTAAGGAAAAAAACCCCACAGTTGAAATAACTGTCCCATTTCTGTTCAGACTAGGAGAAAGAATAAATGAACACTAAGCACAGTGTGTGACACACTAATAAATTTCTTAGTTAAATGTTACTAAGATATTAGGGTTGTTGTTTCTATTAAGACATCAATGAGCCAGGATCCACTATGTTATGAACTGTTTTATGATAGGACAAAAGCACTCCTTTACTCACATTTTATTGATTTTTTAACATTTTAACATACAGGAAATGTTGTTCTTTACCAAACTTGAAGCAGTCTGACATTTTCACAGGCAAATTCACATCTCTTGTCTTTTTGGCCTTTCCCGTGGAAAGAGAAACTAAAGAGAGAACACAGTTTTGTGATGGTGGCAGTAATACACAACATTTCTCATGAGATTGTCTAAGAGAGCGATTCGTCAAATATTTCACCTCCAGAAACAATACGAAATGACCGCTATTTCAATGATGAGTTAGATATTCACTTTGCTTTCCATTTCTGAAGAAATAAATCTAACTTGGTAAGTTTCAAATACTGGTGAACATTGAGCATTTCACTATGAGTTCCTCAGCCAGTTCTTAGATTTTATTTGTTTCAGCTATGTGTTCGTTCCTTTGTGTGACACAACAATCTTGTTTTTGTAAGTTCAATGGAGCTGGCAGATAACTAAGACAGTTTGAATTCCAAAGCAGAGTCAAAATTTACTTTATACCCATGACTAATGTCAAATCTCAACTCTATCTAATAGAAATATTGAGTAACCTCATGTTAATCTCTTCTTGATGCCAGCTATGACTAGCTATAATAGCTGAGGTCAGATCACTATCCCTAATGTATATATTTTCTTCCCGCAGAGTTTTCTTTGGTAAGGAACTATACTGAGGAAGTATCCCACTTCTAGTTCAGGTTGGCCTGGTACAATAAAGTTAAAAAACATTATACACACCCTGACATTTAAAAGTCCTTGACTCATGGCTGCAGGAATTCAACAGGGCTTAATTATTAAATTGGTAAATATTTATTCCCCAGATACTTCTATCTATACATGTATTCTGAGATTTTCTTGATCAACCAGTTTTTAATATAAAAAGTAGATAGGCATGTGGATAACAGAATATGGAATGAAAAATTTTTGTTATTATCTTAATCTGAATGAGGACTTCCCCCAGAACATGTTCTTAGAAAGAGAACAAGCAGACCCAGATATGACTCGATTTTTCTTCATAGGAGCAGAAAATTGTATGATGCAAATATTGTTTTTATTGTACAGACATGCTGTAAAAAAGAAAAATGCAGGCAATGTTACATTTTCTCTACTATAAAATGAAAAAAAAAAAAAAAAGTTACACTAAAAAAATTCTAATCCATAGCCTGTGTTGTGTAGACTTAAAGAAATGATAATCAACCTTGATGCATGACCAAGGCACACATCTGTCTGTATGATTTATGACAGAACACAATCAGAGAATAAACTGCTCTTTTTTAAAAAAGTATCCTGCCTGTAAGAGGATATTTTGATCTACAATGAAGCATAGCATTTTTCCTTTTCATATTTTCTTTTCCTCTAAGCTTCCTAGGAGTTATTATACATCTACAAGACCTAGTGTCTTAGCAGTCATTATAGAAATCCTTATCAGTCTCTTCTGTATAGAGGCTCAGAGTTGTTCTTCATGCAGAGAAATGATTTAACTTGTTTTATATCTAAAGAATGAACACGTTTATTCCTGAAAAAATAATTACAATTCTGAATTAAATGTCAAGGAGATTGAGCCTTTTTTATTTCTATTCAAAAAATTAATGTATGTAAATAAATCAGGAATTATTATTATTATTATTATTTCATTTTTTTGTAACATTCCTTAGTCTTGAATAGGACATTTCTTAGGGTTAAAAAGAGTTGCAGCTTCATAGCTACTTCATAAAATTTCCAATAAAAGTACCAGCCATCGTAAAGAGATGGACAGTATCAATACTGGAATTTGATGGAGATCATCTAATTAAGCTAATGTAAGCTGCTGAATTGTCACCAGCAGATTAATTTTCTTTAATATAGATAAAGACTGTGTTCAAAGCAGTAAGACTCTGCATTTTTTTTGTCCATTGGGTTTGGTTATAAATACAATATCACTTGAGTTGGAACAGAAGGGCTTGAAACATTTGCACTGAACTTGATGACAAGATTGCCACTATCTTCAAGTGTATATCACTGAGTAGTTTTAGACTCGATGTTTTCCAATGGCCTGGAATCTTATTATTGACTTAATTTGAGATGAAGGTCACAGATATGAGTTGAAACATCTTTTATTGATCCCCAGCGAGCATCTCTGCAGTGTTGGGAATAACAGAATGGTAGCAGAATATTTCACTGAGTTAAAAAGAACACACTCAGTGAAGAAGTTAAAACAGTTGATCTTTTTCCCACTATTGTTCTTTGTTTACAGTTGTAATGAATCACTTTCAAAGGTATATCTCACCAACTCAGTTTACGTTACTAGTGCTGGCTGGACATGCCAAACTTGCTGGCAGGGAGTATTACGCAAGAGAATCCCGTTCAAAATTTCTGGATCCCTGCCTCAGGGAGGAAGCAAATTGTGCTTATGTATTTGTCACATTTAATGACCTTTTCAGAAGGAAATCGCATGTCCTGTGACATCTATCAGCAGGGAAGTTGACTTAATAAAGAAAGGGAAGGTCTTGCATCAGTGAGAACAGAGTAGTCGTCAATTAGTAATTCTACAATCATGCCAAAGTTATGTGATGACGTTTATGCAATAGTGTATTTAGATGGGCCTAAAGGAAGCTTAACGAGTAGGAGGCATGGGAGACGGATTCATTCACTGCCTCTGCTATAAGTCAAATACCTCATAGCATTACATTATGTTAATCTGCAGTTATATCTGCTTCTGCATCTCTTTCATTCATCCTGGAACCTTTATGACAGAGTAATCAGAAATGTCATAAGCAATTTTGCATATGGAAGAAATGTAGTTGCTCCACTTAATGGAATTCTATTTGGAAGGCATAAACCAAAAGAAATTAAAACAGAATATTTATCACAATAAATTATTTGTCTATATGAAAGCACGAAATAATGTTAAAAGACCTGAGCAAAGCCAATCAAAGATAACAGTTTAGAAATGACTCTATTCTGCTAAAATCTGTATTATACACCAGCAGAAAGTTTCTACTTTTTCTTCTCCCTCCAAATTCTAGTATTTGCCAGTGTACTGAAATGGAATGAAATTTATACCAGAATGATAAGACAATTCTATTATTCATGACTCTATTTCTCTCTCAAATTCTCTCTCAAAAAAAAAATTTATCACCTCATCTTAAAAAGAGCACAAATGGGTATGTATCCATGCAACAAAGATGTAGTCAAAGACATTAGTGCATGGTTGACAGAAGCATTATGGAAGCAGAGGCAAAGAGTTTAAAAATATGAATCAGACACAGAATACCAGATTCCACAAAGTACTAAATTGCTCAAGGGTAAGGCTGAGCTCCTGTTAATGCCAGAATATCAAATATGTTTGAGACCTCTGCTCAAGGGTAAAAGCCTATTCCAAAGCCTATTACAGTCAATTTAGACTCTCTGCTGATACAAGAAACTTTCAATTGTGCCTCACCTCCCTAGCAATCTTGTTTCAGCCAGTTCAGGGAGTGAAACTCTTTATCATTTCATTCACTTTGAATCAGATTTGGGAAACACACAGCATTTCCCCACATCAGTCTCAGAAGGACAGAATATACGTCCTCTTGAACTCAAATGCAGCCTATTGCTCCTGTACCTCCAGGCCCCAAAGGTGGTCATTGGCTACCTTTTTTTAAAAAAATTCAGCTAGAGCATAAAACTCTGTTTTTATTTTCTCAGAAGACCACCCATGAGGTTTCTCCTTCGCTTTTCCAAAGCTGTTTTTCATTGGGAGTAATGTGTTTGCTCTTATATGTACCAGCCAGGAAAGGCATTCATTAATAAGGCCAGTTCTGAAAATGCCTGTGTTCATTTTCACCAATAATTTCAAAAACAGGGAAATCTTTTCCTGCTGGTGGGATTCCAAAACTTTATGCACACACACAATAGTATGCATAATATAGCTTCTGAGAATATTTATGACAACTGGAGACCGCGAAACCCAGCTAACAAGAATTGAATGTCCTTTGTCCAAACACAAGTGGAGACTTTGCTTGTCTATGAGTCTAATTTTGAAAAGTCACATTTTCAGAAATGCACATTTGGAGATGACTTAGAGAGTCAAAATTATATTTACAATAACATGCCATTTCTCCATTAAAAGAATACTTTTTCTCAAATGCTATCACTTATCATACAATTATTATGTCTGGGATAAAGTTTATCTCTGTACAGAATACAAAAATATGTTTTACATAACTTTTCAATCTGCTTGCAGCTTATTTCAAGGCTTTGTGGCAAACAGTTCTAGCATTGGGTCAAAGCCAAACATCACTCTTAGGACTATTTTCTTATGTAAATATTGATGTTTAATGTCAATAAGGAATATCTTTATAAAAATGTATTCACTTACATATCTATATTTGTGTTCTTGATGAGATGCTATGATAGGACTTTTAAATCAGGCATAGTTTTGAGATGAGTCTGTTCAAACCTTTTCTTAGAGTGAGAAAAAAGACAGCTCTTCAAAACTGATCAGGAAAAAAAAAAAAACAACAACAAAAAACAAGCAGTGACTCAGAGAAAGCTCAGAGATCTCAGGTGAAGGAAATTAAAATAAGATGATTTGAAATCTCCCTCTTGCCCATTATAGCTTTCAGATCAAGATCTCATTCCGAGTTAGCACTGGGATTCCTGTTACCTGGACGAACCTCCTTTTCCATTGCTTCTCTGTGTTTGCTCTCTGCTTTTCTAAGGAGTGTCTGTCTATGGTGCAAACTCAGTCTTCCTTCTTATGCTTCCTCCATCGATGCAGGGAGCTTCTCCCAGCTGATGGCATGGATATGGACATCCTCATTTACTCTCAAGGAAATACAACCCCTCCTTCCAGGAGGTCCTGTCATATCTCAAGCTCAGTAGTTCAGACAATGTGAGCTCATGGAATTATCTCTTCCTTATATTGTAATGAAATATAATAGTCATAGAGTGAAAAAACAAGTTTAAACATAGAAGCATGAAGAGTTGTTTCATCTGAATTTATTTCAAGTCCGTGTAAGCCCATTAATCAAAATAGCTACCTAAACTAACACTTCATATGTGGAATAGTCCACAAACAAACTAACATAGTAAAGCATACATGAAATATCTGCTTAACTTAAAATTGCTGTATATCTGCAAAAGCTCATAGTTCAACATTTTATTTCCAAATTGGACTTTCAAGTGAATAAAAGTTAATCATATCCACAAAAGGTCCCTCTCTGCTCTCTCTCTTCCTTTTGTCTTGTAAGAAGTAATAAAATGAGCAGATTTTCCTGTTAATTTTTTTGCCATTTTAATCGTAGGACATTTAACAGGGTGGTCTACTTCTTTCAATCCTAGAGCAGTTGTTTGGGGAAATGGGAGGTAAGGCTGGACTCAACTGCCCGTATTTGATTATCAGAGCCAGCTGGAAAGTGGTCAAATGGTGCCTATAAAGGACTGAGAAACCTCAGCTGTAAAAAATGGCAGGAGGTAGTTTGGCTCCTGTGATTAGCCCTGAAGTAGTGGGAGCATACAAAAAAAAGCAGTGAAGATTCTACAACTTGTTTAGTAAAGGTTAGTTTTCCCTTCTGCATGCATGTGTGTGTGTACATGCAGGTGGGTGGGTTGGTCGGTCTTCATGTCAATGTGTCTGAGCCATAAAATATTTGAGGAAAATGTCTGAAAGATGTAAAAGAATGTTGTTGATCCTTCCTTGCCTGGAAAAGTGGACTAGTGAAAATGTTTAAAATCAGTGGTACTCAGTCTATATATGACTGAGAGGTTCAGATTGGGCTTCATATGCATAAGAAAGAAATGAATGCACCTGCAATAGGAATTTCAGAAGGGATTAATAATGTTGGGTGCTTAAACTTTTGATGCCTCTCTTGACAATCTTAAAAAAGCTTAATATCTTTTTTTTTTTTCAGTCTATCTTCTGTGATGCTAGAAAGTCAGCTTAAAAAGCAGGAGAAAACCCTTGATGTTAAATCATCTAATTTATTTTATGGTTTTGTGGCTTAGAGAGAAATTCTGGATCTTTTCCATATCTTAAGTTAAAAAGCCGTCTCTTTAACACACATTTTTAATTGGAAACTTTAGTATGGAGAATGCTTTTCTGTCCAGACGATAAAACTCTAAAAATGCAGCTGTTGCCATATCTCTGTAAAGTGTTGATAGAACTTTAACAGAAGCATCACAATAATAATATTTTAATATCACTCTAATTCTACCATAATTAAGAATATGCTTTCTTCAGCTGTTGTATGTTAAAGTCAGTAATTTAGTCATGTACATACATATCACAGGAAATAGAGAAAATTTGGATTAAAGTGTTTTAAAACTAGTTCTTTTTTTGCTTTTTTTTTTTTTTTTTTTAGGAAAAAAAGAATTTCCAGAGGACTGGATTAGCAAGATGTCCACAGATCTAGCGTAGTGATTAATAAAGCTCTAGGAGAACTGGAATGCTAAACCTGTTTAATGCTCCTAGGATGTTCTCTGTTGTCTTCCCAAATAATTGATTAGGATCAGAATAAGAAAAGATAAAATACAAAAATCCATGGAGTTATCTTTTATGAATTCTGTCTCAGTTTACTTTTTAAATGGTCTGTGTTAGCCTCTACAGATCTAGGTCTGTTAGATTTGATGAGTTTGGACCAAGTTCGAGTCCTGCTTCCATAGCTTATTGAAATGTCTTCCACTTTCTTCACTGGGCTTTGTTCACCTTTTAACACAAGGCACAGTAGAGTCTGAAATTTGTCTTTAGCTCGAAACGAACACCACTACTAGGGAAAAACATTGAGAGTATCCTTGGAGAGCAAATCAGCAGCTATTGTACAGTTTGAAGAAAGAAAGACTTATGAACTTTGTTCCCTTTAGCAGATAATTTATTTCATTTTAAGTTACTGACAGTCTAGGGTACAGAAGATCAACTATTGTATTTTTGAGATATTAAAACTTTTTTTCTAATTACTTTAATTGTGCATGTTGGCTTCTGTTTGACAGTTGATGTGGGCAGGTTCACGACACTGGTTTCTTCCACTGGATGAGGTTTTTTCTACAAGCTCTTTAAAACTAGAGGCTAGACTGTCTTTCTGCAAACTTCTTGTAATACATTTATACAAGAAAAGTATCCTGTAGTCTATTTTGCTTCTTCCTTATTTCAAAAATTTTTTAGCATAGTTCTTCATCTGTCAATCACATCTAGAAAGCCAGAGCACTTCCATGAAACCGTAAATCATGACCCAAATATGGAAACTTTTAACTACACTCACATGTAACAAGGAAGACCTTGCATCATTTTACGTGAGAATGTTACTAACTTATTTGCCAAGGAATGTTAGGCATTGTGCAAGCACATATTAAAACACAAGATGTATCCTCCAAATCTGTAGGGTCCCATAGCATCTGCCATCAGAAGTATAACAGAATTAACCACCACAGTCTATGTGTTCCAAACAGAAATCTTTAATTTGAAAGGTTCAGTGAAATGAACCAACTGTAGACCAAACTGGGTTTATTTCCATTTGGACTTCATCTTTCATGGATAAATTCCATAGAGTATTGAAAGGTATTTTTCTGTGTTCATCCATAGCCCAGTAACTCTTTAGCATCTCTTGATCCAGGGTGTACTCTAGGTCTCAGAGCAGGAAACTGCAGCCCAGGGTGTTCATGTTCATCAGGCAGTGGTAAACCTATCATATTGCCAGTGGAAGTTATGTGCCAGTGCCTGGAAGGTTCATTTATGTGAGCAAATTTCTTGTTAATGAGTTGTAGAAAGTCTTAAATATTTTTCATTTAGCTTGTTTCTTGCATCTTTTCAGGGGAAAAAAAAAAAAAAAAAAGAACAGACTGGATGGAGAAAGAGGGTTTCATATAGTCTGAGGTTAGTGTAAGAATGTGTATTAACTGAGTTCTTCCAGTGAAGGGAGTTAGGCTCTTTTAGTGCTGAAGTTTAAAGTTAGGTGCTCTGAGCTACTCCAATATGAACTTGGCTTTCCGATCAGCTTTCCGTGGCTGGAGTTAGTCTTTGTGGATGCCCAAATATGTGTCTGAGTAGACCTGGAAGTCCAAAAGTGCATAGTTCTGCCTAGCTCCTAGGCACAGGCAACCTGACATCTGTGTTACAGCATTCTGGCTAATGTAAGATCAGGTTCCCTGGCATGTGCTCTTGCTTGCTGCTTTTTTGCCATAGGGTTATTTATGCAATGCTCCACACCTGTGCTGTGTGTTATTCATACAGCACTGCAAAACTGCACGTCCCCTCTCCAAATAAACATTCCCCCTCTGCCCTTTTCCTAAGCAAGATTAACTGAATGGGCAACAGTAAAATGATGCTATAATGTTTCAAAAAGTGAAACTAATTTGGTTCAATGTCTTATGTCTAGGCTTGCCTTTAAAAGGAGATGTAACTTCATTCCAATAAAAATTGGTGCATTTAGAGGTGCGGGGGGGTGGGGGGTGATTGTCGAGTATTTTTTCTGTTAATGAGACAATCCTAACAAACTGCAGTTGCAAACCAAAATTACTTCATTTTATTACAGTAAAAAGGCTGATATTTTATACAAGAGCAATATGACTGTGTTTCATCACAAGCCCCCTGCCATGCACTTTCCCAAATCGTGTTGAATTTAGAATGTTCCCTGTCATATAGTCAAGGCCTTGGATGCTTTAAAGCAATGCTATGGTAATTGGTTATGTTCTTATTTACTTTTCAAAACATGTAGGTAAGCTTTTATGTTTTTTTTCTGTAAATTAGTTATATTTTTCAAATATAAAATTATTTTCCTCTAGGTGTATCAAAAGAGATATCAATCAAACTGGATAATTTTGCTTTGACCATTAGACACTTCTGGCTGTGTGAGGTAAACTCTTTCTCTTTTTCTTTTTTTTTTCCCAACATGTATTTAAATAAGTTAAAGCTAATTGTTCATTCCTGTTGTTTCCCAGTAATGAATTCTGTGCAATATTACTATGTTCCTTAAAGATCCTAACTAGTACTCTGAAACTTATGTAAAGGATTAGAATGTTATTTTTTTATTTATTTTCTGTTAAAGCCTCAGCTAGAAGTTCATATAGACACAGCTGATTTGATGTAGATGGATAGATACCATGCTTATAATAAGGCATAGGTGCAGTCTATGATGTTCCCTACAGTTCTGGTACTTGGTATGTGTCCTGACAATGTCATGCCTGCTTACTGAGGTGCGACATTAGGATGCCATTTGTACATTTTGCTTTTATTTGGGAAATTTTGGTAGATAGGCACACCAGGGTCCCTTTCTTATGGGGAGCTGAGAATCAAGACTATGGTGTTTCTATCTCAGGATCAGATGTGTCCAGAGTGTGAAGGTGTGATAGGACTGTAAGTACACTATAGTTCTGAACCGTAAATGTATTTTCACACCTGGTAGACTTTTTGTTCTGGAGGAAGCAACATTGACAAGAGTTCATTCTTGCAAGTTAAGCTCTCGGCTGGATATTTGCATGTCTGAAATAGTTTCAGGTGTAAGAGCTCAGATACTGCATCTATGATTGATTTGAGAAGCACAAATTTTAAAGACGAAAACTTCAGATGGAAAAGGAAAACCATAAGGTCTTTTAGTACTCTCACAAAACCTGTATATATCTGGAGATTCATTACTGAATGCTCCTATATTTTTTTAATGTTCCCTTTTTTATAGGAATTGTGACTGACTATGGGTAATTTCACATGTGTGAACCCTGGAGTAATTATGATCACTATTCATATAGGCTCTTCTCACAGAGGTAGGCTTTGAGTACTAGTTTTATTTAGATACTCTGAATTATTTTCTGAAGCACCATGACAGTGTGCTCATTGTACAAATGAAACCTAATGCTAAATGGTATGAATACTTGCTTGGAATCACATCCTTCCAGTATATGCTTTGGTGAAAAGACTAAAGCACTTCACCTCTTTTCTTGGAGAATTTTGTTTCTCACCTTAAGTATCAACTGCTGCATATGGAGCAACATGCACCAGGGTCTTCACATATTCCTGTCCTCTTCCCCTGGAGTTACATTCACAGTGGGGGAAAAAGGAGGGGAGAATTCTCCTTCCCTTGCATGATGAAGAAAGAGTTATGATAATTTAGCCCTAAGTGTTTAAGCCATGGTTCAGTGCTGCTGAATCTCACTGAGCTTGGCATCATTTGAAGGAGCTTGCTGAAGTGTGAAAGACACTGACATGGCTATGATTAAAAAGTATTGAAAAATTATAAACCACACTGCAAAAGGCCCTTATTCAGGTGTATGAGGTCAAGGCAGGTTAACACACAAGGATCGTTTTTGTAGTTGATGTTTGTGTATGTCAGGCAAAGACATATTAAGAGTTGTTTCATTGAGTGTATCCTCTCCTTCACCTTACTGGCCAGACTACAATTGGCAGAACAAATTTTGAAAGTCATAAAAGCTGATGTTGCTATTCATATTTTTAGAAGGGACTATGCATTAGCAGGAGCCCTTCTCTGTACGTCTTTCTCTCTATCCTAGGTCTTTAATGTAAGTTTTTTTTTGTTTGTTTTTTTTTTTTTTAAAAAAACCAAAGCAATAACAGAGAAGAAAAATAGAGAATGGGGCATATGATACAACCCAACAGAAAACACAGATGACTAAAGTTCAAGAGGTATGATAAATTTTAAGGAGGTTCCTGCTGTCTTGAGCAACTGTTCCCATATCTTAATTTTACCTATTAAAAATGTAATATAAAGGTTTCACTTCAGGTTGGTTTAAAAGCAGTATGTTAGGAAGTGGCAAGCTTCCAAGTTAACTACACATTACACACTTTAGGATGAGATGAATGTCACTTCCAACACTCTGGAACTATGACTGACCCCAATGTATAAATATTTTTTGATACTTAATAATATTTTAGTCCCATTTTCATGGCTGTATCCCAGACTATAGATGAAAGTTAAGTATCTGTTTTCTTTTTTTGGCAAACAATGATGTCCTGATTTTTCCAATCTAAATTGCCCTCCAGGGCACTAATAAAACAAGTCATGGCTCACAAAGTAAATTTCCTGTGTACTAATTGAAAACGGTTTCAAATTTATTAGGGTTTCAATCATCTTCAAGTTCTAATGCTTGTGTTCACAGTAGTCAATATGACTGTTAATATATTTACCTGAAAGGTGAAAAAAGTGTTAAAAATAGTTCTCAGGTATTTTAAAATGGGGTGGGTGGGCACAGGGAGATAAAAATATCAAAACCAGAAAACCACACATTTCGTACAGTTAAATGTGGCTTAAAACAACATCTGAAACTGAGCACTCATTCTCATGAAACATTTGGGTTTATTGTACTGCCAAAACCTTTGCTATATGCGTTCCCAGATGCTGGCTGTAATGCATGATCTACTAGAATTTCCTGGTAGACCTTGTTCTAAGATGGTAGCAAACACAGGAAAGCAACAACATTGGTTTCTTTTTGCTAGGTTTCTCTTTGTCCTGTATAAACTGCAGGAGATAGAGAGAGAAGGACTGTTGAAATGCTCCAACTTTCTCCCTCTCCAAACCACACCACAAAGAAGTGTAAGTGCTATGCAAACCATCCCCCAACAGCCCGCAGACAGTCCGCCTTCTGCTCTGTGCCTCCCTGCTCCAAAATATTGCACTGGGAGAGTGCACTTGTCAGATTTTCTGGCACCACATTTCACAGCAGAGTTCCTCTAGCAAGAGAACCACAACCTCCTGTGCAGACTGAATTAATAATATGACAAAAGCATTTGGCCTCCATGCGGATGAGGGTTGGCTGGAAAACTAGAACTCTGGTTTCTGAAAGATTTCAGGGCTTGGAGACTTGTTTTATTTTCTTCATCATGCTAAATCAACCTGTGTAAAGGAAAAACAAGGTAGGGAAAAAAGAGGGGGGAGGGCACCCAAGACCCATGTCCTTATTTTCCTAATAATACTGATGTGAATGCCCTAAAATAGCTCAATAGTTATGAAGATCACCTAGGATTAAAAAACAAAACAAACTCCCTTTCCCTCTCCAATAAAACCTAGGATAAAACCAGTCTCTTTTCATTGTTTTTATTGCAACCATTTAGGTTTGTGAAGTACTTAAAATTTGGGCCAGAGTCTGGCTGTCTTGACATGAATAAAAGAATGAAATTTCCATGAAGGATCGTTCTGTATCTCAAGGGATGCTGGAAACTGCAGTTCAAATCTCTTCTTTTTTTCATTCATGGTGATCCCTCAAGAGAGGGATGGGGCAAAACCCTGTTTGTGAAGTGTCTCCAAGGATGTTGCTCTCTGTGCTCTGTATCCTTGGAGAGATGCAGTCTTTCTGATTACTGTTCCACATTTATATAAATTATCTTCACTAGACCATGACACATGCATTAATTCTGTCCTCATGTTTTGTCTAAGTAGAAGTACAGTCAAGGCAAATGTACTACTTTGGGATATTCTGTGATGGATCTATCTGAGAAAAGCTTCAAATAAAAATGTTCATTAAAATTATTGGTTTTCATTAGGAAAAAAAAATTTTTCTGACAAATCATAATTTTTGGATAGAAAAGGGACTTTGCTGGAGAAGTCCCAACCAGCTGTAATACAGATGGCCTTTGCTCTGTGTATGTGCCCTGAAAGCTGCCGTAGAACAACAGCAGTCCTGTTGAGATGGATTCCAGCATTGGTTGTTGTTTGTATGTGCTGCTGTACCTACTGTACCTTTTACCCACCCTGCCTTTCCTGCTCTAACAAAGGAAGCAGCACTCAAAGTCTGCAATCCCTATTTTATTGAGCTCCAATTCTAAACACTGTGGTTTGGGCTTCTCTCTGCTTACAGAGGTATGTTCTCAACTAGTATACCTAAGGGGACTACATTAATATCTGCTAGCTATTTTATCCAGCCACAGTTTCTCTGTCAAGACTCATGTTCATGGCAAAGACAGCAGAAGACCAGATGAGCAACAGTTGCAATGCTATAAATTAATTCCCAGATGTAGAAAAGACTAGTTGTAATGGCTGTATTGTACATGTGGAAATTAAGTCTAAACATACATACTCCCCATACGCTTGTGAGCCAATTAAAATGTCAGTCATGACAGCAGCATAGTAGATACGGTGTTTCTCCTTCTGTTCTCTTGTATGCATATCTTTTTGGTATGTTCATGATAGTTTATGAAAAGAAAAAAAAGAAGGATAATATAGATATTTCACCATCATATGCTTACTGCAATACTGCACCTAATTCCAAGAACTTAAAAAGATACCCATTGAACTCCAGTAATTCTAATTTCTTTCAACCTGTGCTAGGCAGTAGTTGCATTTTTTTCAATCTTGCATACTAGTATTGTCCTATAAAGCTGCAGTAGATAATTTATTTTCTAAATGTTAGAATATATAATCCATGTTTTATGCAGATACATCTTTTTTTTTTTTTTTTTTTTTCTGGCAGAATTGTACTCCAGAAAGATAGAGTCAGTATTATGATGTGATTATGAAATCCATAAATAGTCAGATAATGTCTAAAGGGAAAAGTCTTGACATTCATTCTGTAGATTCTTCCAGATATGAGCCTAACTTTGAAGTCATAGCAAAAATATTTTTTGTTCTAATGGACAGTTTATACAGAAATGACAACAGATCTGATTTTCAGTTTTATTTCACATCAATATGGGAGAATAAAAGAACTTCAAAGTTAGCATAAATTATGTCCACTTTTGTAACATTTACAGTGATTGAAGAGT
>NW_009622479.1:0-10084 GCF_000690535.1 Cariama cristata | reverse complement strand
GGGTGGGGTTGTTGTGTTGGTTTAGTTTTTTTTTTAAATCCAGATGATTAAAACTGAGTCCTCTAGCACAGGTTATTTTACATTCATCAGAGAAAGTAGCATTTTCAGTTCTTCTTTTCAAATGTTCAATTTCCTCATTATCTTTTTTGCTACAACGTATGGGGTGGGGTGGGGGGAGAACATTATTTTAGAGGCCACTGAGGTTGTGAGAAGAAAGGGTCACAGAATCACTGTCCTGCATACTACCATGCCTTGATGAGCTGGGCTGCTCTATTCAATAACAGGCCATTATCTTTCAGTGAAATTTAGCTTTATAAGCAAGTTTGTATTTTCTTTGGCTTTAAAAGGGAAGTATTTTTACATCAAAGCCATAGTCTCACTTGCCCAACCTGGAGTTTATTGAAAATGCTGGCAACTGAATGTTTTTTTTTCCATGGAAGAGGCAATGACTTCTGTTTCTGAGATTTTTTTTGCATTTCTGTTGCAAATTTTGATGTTTTATATTCTAGTTCCAAAGTACTATCAAGTATCTGTCAGTCCTCACACAATGTGCATCTGAAGTATTTTCTTTTCAATGCAGAGGCTTTGATAAACCAACATACAAGGGGCTAAATGAAAAACAGCAAAAAAAAAAATCATATATATGTGTAATGTGGAGGATGTGGAGGATGATTTTTTTCTGGTTAGTGAGCAGCAAACTCTTGAGAAATCATCTCCTAGATTTAGCAGACTAAGGCTCAACTGCCTGTGTTCAGAAAAAGTTACAGGCTGTGATTACATGTAGATGGAAAATGAAGTCACTGATTCCCCTCTCTTCTTCCACAGCTTATCTCTGCATCACTTTATTGGTTTTCAAATGGGCATTTGCAAAGTCAACCACATCCTTTCTGTATAATCTTTCTTTATCAAGAATGTATTGTGCAATGTGAGTTTCTGAACTAGTGTGATCCTGAGGGGAGTAGTTTAGGGGTCCTTTGTTTCTGCTGCCTTTCCTTATATTGTTGCTTTTCTTCTTCTTCCAGCCGAGCTTCACTGCATTCTGCTCTTCTGTTTGTTTAGGTCACATGTCTGGGCTGCAATTTTGGGCTCAATTATGGTGGTTTTTTTTGCCAGGATTTGAGAAGTGGAAGGAGAGAAATGTTAATAAGAGGTGACTTTAATGTTCCAGATCATTATCTTGTGTACCATCGTAGTCATTTATGCTTGTTGGAAAGCAATTACAAGTACTTAGTGTATTTTGATGGTATCCTCCTACTTCCTGATAGTTCATCTACCATTTGGTTACTTTGTTGGAGGTCCTATCTGAAAGCTAAATTTACAGGAATGTTTACTAAATCTCATTTCTGAAGACTCTTTGAAATGGGATGGGAAAATTACAATGACATTGAGCATTCTTAATAGCAGATGAGTTTGGTTTCATGGGTTTGATCTCTAGTACATTTTATAATTACTTAATTCAATTAACTTCTTCAATATTATGAGATTCACTGAAGGAGAACCCCTGCTTAGATAAATAAAGAATAGAGTTTATCCCCAGATATCATAGAAAAATAGCTAGACACCACTTCAAAAGACTTTAGTACTCGGAAGCAACACTTCAGAATATTAAAAATTGCTCTGAGGTCACTAGTGCATTTCTGTTCCTCCAGCACTTGTAGTTGTTTCAGTGGGGGCCAAAATATTTTGGAATCTGAGTTGCATACTAATGCTGATTAGAGAACTCTTAAGAAAATAAGCTATACCTTATCCTATTACTTTAAAGCTCTCTCAAAACCTTTCCCCCAAGAAAAAAACACTCATCAATCCATCTAAATTTCAGAATAGCTTTGCGTATTTTAATGATATGTTAAGCACAGTCAAAAATGGATTAAATAACCAAAGGAAGAAGTATGTGTTCCAATTTATAGCTTAAACTTCTATAAAGTTGCTTGGAAGAACTTCTGCTAGATTTATCTCCCTATTGTGTTTCCTTTTGTCTCTGCATTCCTATGCTAGGAATTAGGCCTGAGAGGGAAAGCTATACTTTTAGCGTAGCCAGGGGCCAAGTACCAATCAGTCTATCTGAACATTCCTCTTCTGTTAAAGGCAAACCTCACTCTAATAGAAAATCTCAGCTATGTCCCAGGACAATGCTACTTCAAAGGTCAACATGTCACTCATGTCTAAACTTCAGGGACATACTAAAACTGACATTTGAAACCACAAGCCACAGTGCTTCCTTGGGATTTTTTTTAACATGTAACTAGGAGTGGCTGCAAAGAGTCACACAGTCAGAAATAAAATATGGACCCAATGAAGACAGAGGTGTACAAAAAGAAAGCAAAAGCAAGGCAATTTATGCAAAGAAAAAATGTTTCTAAAATGCCAAAAGAACATTAGTTGCTATGCTGTTCTCAATATATGGTAGCTTGATTCAAGGGGGAAATATAGATTTTTAGGAATGTCAGCATGAAGATAAACATCACACTAGTAGGTCAAGGGGTTGAGGAAGAGGATATGTTCACCACATTTTCTGGCATTCTGCCCTACCTATGAAGCTGAGCATAGTTGTACAACAAGTTATATGTGGTTATGATAATCATATTTAGAGACATATTGGCTATTTTGTTATTAAAAAAAGTACATCTGTATCTCTCCAGGAGGAAATGCAGATTTGCTTCTGAGCCAGCTGATGCAGCAAAATGGAAATCTGAACAGTCCCTTACTCAGCTGTACAGATATCCTTTTCTCACTGCCTTCTATTTTGAGTCAGTGTAGGATGAACTTAATCGTTACTTAATTTGTGCTGACTGCTTTGAGGAACAGCTTGGATAGGTCCGTATGACATCTTTTACTGAATTAGTGTTGTCTATTTTTTCCTTTTTCATTCTTTTAGTATAATTTCTTAGTTTTATATAATTCATAATACAATAAAAAATAGAGATAAGTTTCCATGGTACTCAGAGCTTATTTATATTATACATTGCTATACACTTTATCCTGCCATGTAGAATATATGTTATATACAAATGTGTCATTTAACTCCGAAGAGGTATCTGCTTGCAATTCAATGCCATCAAATTTAGGGAGGATTCAAACTGAGGTACTTGTTTGTCCCAGAAAATGTCCCTGTAACTTGACGTAGGTTGGAGCTGCTTTTAAAATGGGAGGTACCTGTATTTGTTGGTTTGACTCTTTTATTTTGTCTTTTCTGTTCTTCAGTTTGAAATATGCTTGTATAAGTGTTTTTCTTTATGCACTCTCTTCTCTACATACAGCCTTCCTTGGAAACAAATTTAAAAAAAAAAAAAAAAACAAACACAAAAAACCTTTCATAATGAAAGTAATCTAGAACAGATTTATGAGGCAATTTGTGATTGCTTCTGCTATCTTCCCTTTCCATCAGCTCTTGTTAAGATTTGTCTTTATAATTACAAACTCGGAAATGAATTGTCTATAATTATGCACAATGATCAAGAAACAGAGTCTATTTTTGCAGAAGTCTCTGTATCTTCCAGTATGGATGCTAAGTAACAATTTAGGAAAGCTGCACAAAGAAATAAATACATATTCTCAGCTCCCCTGTCAGTGAAGCACTTGCAGTCATTGGTCTCCCTTTAGCCTTCTTGTCTTCTGAATACGAGTAGACAATTAAGCATTCTTAGCTTTGTCATAAAGCCTACCTTCTCAGTCAAAGCAGTGTGAATGGAAGCTGTAAGGAATTTAAAAATTAAGAAAAAGAGTGCAAAGAAAGATATATAAAGATTGATTTGTCTTCCCTTAGTGAGTGTTAGCAATTAGGTAAACTGATTTGCAGTGAGGTCATCAGTCACAATTGGAAGCTAATTTGAAAATGGATTAGCTTAGGAAGTAGCAATTTCTGCTCCATGGGTTTCAGCAGCAAGTGATTGAATTCTGTAACAGACCTCATAAACTGGCTGAGATCAATGCCTGCCTAATGTGCCATTATGCACTGGGCATACTCCAGTGACAGCACGCACAGCTGTGGCTTCAGGGAGTTTCCCTGCTGGGTTTCCTCTGCTCCATACTCACTTTCCACAGGTGTGTTAGCTGATTATCTTGCCTTAGGGAATAAACAGTTTAGGAGAATTAGAACGGGTGAAACTGTTTCCCCCTATCTTGAGAAGGAGCTTTTCAGGTCTGAGATCAGTGGCAGCAAGTGAGAAGGATTAGTTGAAACACCCTTATCATAGAAAAGAACTGAGTGCTCTGTGAATGCAAGAGTCTACAGCAGCACAGTGGAGACTAATACAGGAGCTCCTGACATTTCCAGTGACAGAAGGACCTGATTCTGGTCAGATTTTTAGGCTGTGTGTACACACAGGAAGAGAAAGACCCTTTCTCCTGTCCCATCCCAGGTTTTGCCTTTTCCCAAGAAGACCCCGATACTATTCCATCATCTTTTCTGAACTGCTTTACCTCTTGAAAATTAGGACTACAGCCATATTACCCCATCTATCCTTCTTGGGTCCCATCTTCTTTACCAGCCCTTACAGGCTGAGGTCCAGCTGATTTCCCTGGCTAACTGGAGCCTGCAACATCACAGGGCCAGCCAAGCAGCTAATGGGTGGCAATCACCTGAATGAAGTTGTTCAGGCATTTGCTACCAGTTACTTCTGATAAATATAGAGATATTTGTGTAGCAGCTCAAGTGAGAGGCTGTATGTGCTATTTGCCACCAATCCAGTGACGCTGACCAGTGATGGTCTGGAGGGACTCAGGTGACAAGCTTTGTTGGAACCATATTGAAAGGCAGAGTTAAGGTCCTGCTGGGGTGAAACATCTTAAAGAGTTTTTCATGTTATCTGGTAAGAATTCTGCAGTTCAAGATCAGGCTGAATTAATAAGCCTGGAGGAATATAGTTCTCTTGAAGTGAGAGTTTTTAAGATTTTGGAGAACTTTCTGCTCTAAGCTCAGTCCAAAGCTTTGGACTAATGTATTTAGAATTTCATATTGCAGGTCCAATTGGATAAATTGGATATCTTTGTTGTGATACTTCTATAGTCTTTCCTTGAGATAAATTTTGACTTTTCAAAATGTTTAGGGGATGGGGGACTAGCTGTAGAAAACTAAATTTTGAAATTGAAATTGATCTTGAGAAAAAGGGGAGAATTTCATTTAAAAATGTGAGAGTCAACAATTCCAAAACATAAAATGAAAGTCTATAAAAATCACTTATTTCTTTTCTGACAAAGACTTTGAACAAGCTGATATTTCTAAACTATAAAGACAAATCCTGACCATCATGTAGTTCCTGAGCTGTAATGCCAATAAAATTTGAAAGCAAAAAATGAATGAATAATTGAAGCATATAAAAGATTAGACTTCATACCCTACTTCCAGGACATGTGCAATTTGTGTTTACATTTTACAGTGGAATAGTCAGACACAATGCCAATACAAAGTATTGAGACTTCTAAAATTAGGACTCTGCTTACCTAGATATTTGTGGTTGTGTGAATGACAGAACCTTGCATACAGCAATGAATCACATTCAAACTTCAGACCGTTACATGCAGTTGTTAACACTTCTTTTTTTCAAAGCATAGTTCAGAAAGATGCAATAGAAATCTTAGGATAAAATTTGAAGAACACTTCAAATATGAAACATTACTATCATCAGACATTAAACTTTTAGGAAGTAAACTCTTAGGAAGTTAGCTGATTACAGTCCTTTTTAAGGGTAATCAAACAACTTTATAATATGGCTAGTCTGGTCTCACATGCCCAAGCCATTTTTAAAAGTGAAATTTAATCTGAAAAGTTACTTATATGCTTGTTAGAATTTTACTGGGTATTAGGGAGAAAATAAATAAATAAATAAATTTTGAAAAACAGAGTTAATATGTTCTCTGTCTAAACCATCAGAGACATATAAAAGTGCTACTCATGTGCACTTCCTTCCCTGCCATACTTTCCTTCAAAAGGAAGCACATCTGCCTGGAACAGTGAGGAGTCACGGTGTGCTCTGCTATGCCTTTTTTTTTGTAGCCAGCTGAGGAATTAGGGTGTCAGTGCACCGTATATTTGGTGCAGTCTAGATATATGCTCAGAATTTGTCTCTTATGCTACTCTAAGTTCTGGTTCCCTATGGCAGTACCAATTTTAACACAGCAAATGCAATATTTTTTTTTCATGGAATTTCGGAGAAAATATTTCAGATAGGTGTAAAAAGAGGTAGTTCCATTGTTTTAAATGTATTGTTACATACAAAGTTAATGTCAGTTTTCAGAAACAGCTGTTCCATGAGACTCCCTCTGAAAACTCAGAAAAATTAGTAGTAGCATCCTGAATTTGCTTTGCTTGGAATTTGCCATCAAAACAACAGGAACAAAATACTAAAAAGAATGATGAAAGAAAAATGGAAATAAAAAACTAGTGGACGAAACCCCAAACTAATTTTAAAGTAAAGTTTGGCTAGTTTCTAAGAGAATTGTATGAAATCAATGATTGCAACAGCAACAAGGCAGATGTTGAGACCCAGGATCTCTGGTGCTTTGTGCCTAGCTGTGCTTTTCTGTATTTCCACAACAGCAAATACACCTTATTTTTCTGTGTCACTATTTCTTCATAAATTTTTGAAGTATGGTAATCATAAGAACAGTAAGATTTGGAAACCAAACCCTGTTTTGATTTCTAAAGTAAATATGTGCTATCTCCAGAGCTGGCTTCACAAAGGCTCCTGTGAAACCACCAAGAACTGTAGCCCTTGTTAAGATGTCTTTCTCTTAATTAATAATATCATGTAGAAAGTCTCTTGCTAACCTTCTGTCACAGTGGTATAACTTTCTGCTTGCCTTTGGCAGCAGAGTGCTGAGTTTGGCAATTGGATGAGACTGCACCTGTTGTCAGTACAGGAAGGGGCATTATTTCACCCAACTCTAACCTGCTAGTGATTGCTATGATTGGACTGTGGGGTCACTTTTATACTGCAATCATATATCAACATCTGGTTAATAAACAAAGCAGTACTTTGTGATTATTGCATAGCAAATTAGAAGGGTGGTGAGATTTCCTGCCTTTTGCTTAAAAGAAAATATGTGATGCCAGTGGCACTGGCTCCCATTTTCTGACTCTACAAAGTGAAAGAGGCTGGTTAGGTTATTAAATGTAGGAAAATTAGTTTTAGATACAGTATTGGCTGAGCATGTCAAGTAAAATTCACCCCTACTATAGCTCCATTGAATACATAACACCAAAGATGAATTTTTTCTAACCTTGAAAACAAAAATTTCCCTTTATTTCTTAACTATTTCTTTCAAAAATCCTAACTTTTCAATGTGCCTGATTTGCCTGTGCACAGAGTGAAAGAACTTTGCAGCAAAGACTTAGAGGCAAATTGACTTTGCCTTTTAGCACAAAGCATATTAGCAGATGAAAAATCCTGTTGTCCTTTGTTCATGAAGTCACAAGTACTCAAGTACTTTGCTGACATCTTGCAGAATGGAGCCATCAGCAACATTTGAGTGGGAACATCCATTTTCCATGTAACCAGCTGAGGTTTTATTACTCTTTACAGTCGGGCATTGTGTCCATGGCCTTTCTCATGCCTCCTTCTAGGCAGGGAGGCTTTGGGATACTTGATCTGTAACTAACCGTGACTCACAAAACCTTTAACTTATCAAGAGTGCTGTCAGATGTGCTGGAGACAGATCCACAAGTCGGGATGTAAAATTAAATACATGTGCTCCCCAATCCATTTTGCAGAGCAGAAATTAAGGTGCCCAGTTTGTGTAAGCTGACATAGCTACCTTGAGGTATATGGAGGTATGCTGATCTATAGCACCAGAATGTCATCTGTGGTGTTTCCATTGCACTTCTGGTCCTGTGGACTTATAAGAGGTAGGGAAAAAAATAGAATTAGTCTAGGATCTGGCCAACTCTAAGTCATGTACTAGATCTAGTATATAATGAAGTTTCAAAAAGAATAAAGGATCTCAGGCCAGTCTCCTTCCTCAAAGGCTCTCAAAGAATGTGTTCAGGTCACTCTGTAAATCAGGTTAGCACTTTTGTCATTTTAACTGTAAATGGGTGTCACCTTATTTCATGAAGACTGATCATTGAATTAAGCTTCTGCTGACCTGAGATGTTATGGGAGGAATGAGAATATATAGGGAATAACCAAGAGGAGCTAGAGATGTGCACATGCCTCCAGGGCAATGACCTTATTGGAATCATGGAGACATGGTGGGATGGCTCCTACAACCAGAGTGCTGGAATGGAAGGCTACAGACTCTTTTGGAAGGACAAGCAGGGGTGACAAGGAGAGGGTGTCACCCTCTATGTCAATGACCAGCTGGAGTGAATAGAACTCTGCCTGGGGATGGATGAGGAGCCAACTGAGAGCTTATTGGTCAGGGTTAAAGGGAGGGCAGGGATAGATGACATTACAGTGGGGGTCTGCTACAGGCCACCTGACCAGGAACACTGAGAGGATGAGGACCTCTATACACAGAAAGGAGCAGCCTCATGTTCACAAGCTTTGGTCCTCATGGGGGTCTTCAACCACCCTGATGTCTGTTGGAAGGGCAACACAGCATGGTATAAGCAACCCAGGAGATTCCTGGAATGTGTTGATGATAACTTCCTTCTCCAAGTGACAGAGGAGCCAACGAGGAGAGGTGCTATGCTGGACCTTGTTCTCACCAACAAGGAGGGGCTGGTGGGGATGAGAATCTCAAGGGCAGCCTTGGCTGCAGTAACCATGAAATGGTGGAGTTCAAGACCCTTAGGGCAGCAAGGAGGGCTCACAGCAAGCTCACTGCTGTGGACTTCAGGAGAGAAGACTCTGGCTTCTTCAGGTTGCTGCTTGGTAGAGTACCATGGGGTAAAGCTCTGGAGGGAATAGGGGCCCAAGAAAGTTGGATAATCTTCGAGGATCACCTCCTCCAAGCTTAGGAGTGATGCATCCCAACAAAGAGGAAGTCAAGCAAAAACGCCAGGAGACCTGCGTGGATGAACAAAGGCTTCCTGGAGAAACTCAAACACAAAAAGGAAACCTACAGAGGGTGGACGCAAGGACAGGTAGCCTAAGAGAAATACAGAGAAATTATCTGAGCAGGCAGGGATCAGGTTAGGAAAGCTAAAGCCCTGAGAGAATTAAATCTGGCCAAGGACATCAAGGGCAACAAGAAAAGCTTCTACTGGTACGTTGGTGATAAAAGGAAGACTAGGGAAAACGTGGGCCCCCTCTGGAAGGAAATGGGAGACCTGGTTACCCAGGACATGGAGAAGGCTGAGGTACTCAATGACTTTTTTGCCTCAGTCTTAACCGGCAAGTGCTCCAGCCACACCGCCTGAGTCGCAGAAGGCAAAGGCAGGGACTGGGAGAATGAAGAATGTCCCACTGCAGGAGAAGATCAGGTTTGAGACCATCTAGGGAACCTGAAGGTGCACAAGCCCATGGGACCTGATCAGATGCATCTATGGGTCCTGAGGGAACTGGTGGATGAAGTGGCTAAGCCACTATCCATCGTATTTGAGAAGTCGTGATAATCTGGTGAAGTTCCAACTGCCTGGAAAAGGGGAAACAGAACCCCCATTTTTAAAAACGGAAGAAAGGAAGACTCAGGGAACTACAGGACAGTCAATCTCAGCTCTGTGCCCAGCAAGATCATGGTGCAGATCCTCCTGGGAACTCTGCTAAGGCACATGGAAAACAAGGAGGTGACTGGTGACAGCCAACATGGCTTCAGTAAGGGCAAATCATGCCTTTACAAATTTGGTGGCCTTCTATGTTGGGTTACAGTGTCAGTGGACGAGGGAAGAGAAACTGATGTGATCTGCCTGGACCTGTGCAAGCATTTGACACTGTTCCACATGACATCCTTGTCTTTAAATTGGAGAGACATGGATTTGACAGACGGACCATTTGGTGGGTAAGGAATTGGCTGGATGGTCACGCTCAAAGAGTTGCGGTCAAGGGCTCAATGTCTAAGTGGAGACTGGTGAAGAGTGGTGTTCCTCAGGGGTCGATATTGGGACAGTCACTGTTTAACATCTTTGTCGGTGATATGGACAGTGTGATTGAGCGCACCTTCAGCAAGTTTGCCAGCGACACCAAGCTGTGTGGTGTGGTCAACA